>NC_050189.1:18959947-18963266 GCF_008315115.2 Sander lucioperca
ATCTCTCTCCCTCTCCTCTCCTTCCTCCCTCCCTCACTCATACCTCTCCCCTCCTCTCGCTCGCTCCTCCCCCCTCTGTGTGTTGTTTTGTGCGTTTGTCTGTCGTCCCCCTTCTCTCCTCTCTCTCTCTCTCTCTCTCTCTCTCTCTCTGTGTGTGTGTGTGTGTGTCTCCCAGGTGACAGACGGGGTGGTGGATGTGATTGTGTATCCCAGCTCCACAGATAAGAGCAGGAACCGAGGCTTCGCCTTCGTCGAGTACGAATCCCACAAAGCTGCGGCCATGGCCCGGAGGAGACTAATACCTGGTAACACTCTGACTCTCTGTCTGTCTGTCTGACACATCTGCAGAAGCACGTTCACCGTCTACACCGAGCCGCATCCCACGCTTTAGCTCCTCTCCAGTGGCTCCCTGTGGCATGGACAACACGTGATCTGACTAGTTATGGTTCACAAATCCAAGTAGGCCTGTTGTCTTGGTTAATTTACACTTAAACAGACCGTTAGCTGTCATTATAAGGCTCAGGTGTGTGTGTGTGTGTGTGTGTGTGTGTGTGTGTGTGTGTGTGTGTGTGTGTGTGTCTGTGTGTGCATCTCTGTGAGTGTCTGTGTGTGCATCTCTGTGAGTGTGTGTCTGTGTGTGCATCTCTGAGTGAGTGTGTGTGTGTGTGTGTGTGTGTCTGTCTCTATGTGCGCATCTCTGAGTGTGTGTGTGTGTGTCTCTGTGTGCGCATCTCTGAGTGTGTGTGTCTCTGTGTGCGCATCTCTGAGTGTGTGTTTGTGTGCATGCGTGTGTCTGTTTGTGCATCTCTGTGTGTGTGTTTGTGTGCATGCGTGTGTGTGTGCGCGTTTGTGTGTCTGTGTGTGTGCGTCTGTGTGTGTGTGTGTGTGTGTGTGCGCGTCTGTGTGTGTGTGTCTGTGTCTCTCTGTGTGTGTGCATCTAGAGTTTCCACTTAACTAGTTATGGTTTATAAATCCAAGTACTGTCTTGGCTAATTTACACTTAAATAGACATTATGTTACCTTCATTATACGGCTCAGATGTGTGTTGTGGCTCCAGGCAGAGTTCTTTTCATTTTCTTCAGGGCTAAAAATGTCCCGTTGGATAGTAAAGACTGCTGACCCCTGAGAGTGCTGCTGACTCTGGGTCAGTTCCCGTCTTTGTCCAGCAGACGGCGGCAGAACTGCAGCAAAAAGTCTGAAGACTTCAGCTCCACTCAGTGTCCAGAATATTAGGGAAAACTTCACACACACACACACACACACACACACACACACACACACACACACACACACACAGACAGGCACATACACACACACACACACACACACACACACACACACACACACACACACACACACACACACACACACACACAGACAGACACATACACACACAGACAAAGACAGACAGACAGACACACATACATACATACAGACACACACACAAACACTCAGACACACACACACACATACAGAAACAGACACACACACACACACACACACACACACACACACACACACACAGAGGCTTCCTTAATTATTATATAGATGCTTTCAACGCTTTTTTTGAAATTCATGGCCTTTTTCAAGTTTTTTTTTTTTACTTTCTTGTCTATTTTTTTTTTTTTTTAGATTTTTCTGACAATTTTTTCCAAGTTTTTGACTTTTTTTTTCTTCTTTTCTTTAACTGACATGCAGTTATCTCAGTCCCCCCAAAGTAACGCCCTTGGATAGTACTATACAGCTGTTAAAACCTAGTAAAATAAATGACGGACCTTTATTCATGTCTCTAACAAACTGGACTCTGAGTGAATATAGAAACGTACACTTACTTCCAATCCACCGATCGGAGCTTTCACCGTTTAAGGAACCCAACGGGACGATTACATGGTAATGTCTTCGCGCCGTGCGGTCTGTGTGTGGTTTGTAAATCAATCGGCAGGAGCGCTGCGAGGCGGTTATTTGACTTTTGCGTCGATGTGAGCGAGTGCATTGATTCGTCGTGTGTATAATTAACCTGATTGATCACGAACACACGGCTTCTCTTCTGATTGTTTACTTTACCCTCTCAGGACATCGTTTAGCAGCAGGCGGGGAAACACTCGCCTGCTTTGATCGTGCGTGTGTGTGTGCGCGTGTGCGTGTGTGTGTGTGCCTGTGCGTGTGTGGCGGACGCGCAGACAGGCGGACGCGCAGACAGGCGGACGCGCAGACAGGCGGACGCGCAGACAGGCGGACGCGCAGACAGACGGACGCGCAGACAGACGGACGTGCAGACAGACGGACGTGCAGACAGGCACACGCGCAGACGGGCGGACGCGCAGACGGGCGGCGCACACGCGCAGGCGGGCGGACGCGCACAGACGGACGCGCACACATGCACACAAGACGCACGCACGCACACAAGACGCACGCACACACACACACACACGCACACACAGAGAGGCTTCCCGATTTATTAGGTAGAGTAAATTTTTATTCTGCTATAAATGCTCTGAACTTGAATTAAACACCCAGAGTTCAATGAGATTAATCCTTCATTTTACCTGTGGAGCTCGGCCACTCGCCCACGGTAATTATGCGCAATTTGGTTGAAAGAAAACGGATCAAATTTGACCCGAGGACAACTACAGCTGAGCGTATATTTGACATATTCCAGTCTGTTACTCGGCGAATATTTACAACACAAGACACAACGGGAGCGTCGTTGCAGTACAGAATGTAGATTTTCATTTCCCCAATATTTAGAGGAGGTAGATTTGTCCCCCAAAATATACACAAATCTCACAAATATGATGGTTTTGGGAGATCAAGTCCACGTTGTCCCTTTTTTTTCTTAATTGTTTTTGTCCCTTTTTCCGATGTCTTTGTCGTGTTTCCTCCAGGAAAAACCTGAACAGTTTCTGTAATTGCATTTCCAGCAGAAAGCAGGACATGATGAAATGTTCCGTATAAACTGTGACACGTACAGGAGGAACGGAGGTCCAGCTGTGAGGGAGATTGTGTTTCTGTTGACGCACGGAGAAGGTTGTTTTGTCCGTGTTAAAGCGGTTGTTTGTCCCCCCGCCGCGTTGGACAGGAACCTTCCAGCTGTGGGGTCACTCCATCCAGGTGGACTGGGCCGAGCAGCCGAGGAAAGACGTGGCGAGAGGTCACGCAGCGAGTCGCTCAGAGTGCCTTTACGTAGTGTGTGTGTGTGTGTAGTGTGTGTGTGTGTGTGATGGGTTGTGTTGACTTCTCGTTCTCAAAGTCGCAGAGCCAAAACACAGCGGTGCGTACGTGTCACTTATAGCCCACGTACGCGTAGATCCGTGCCTGA
>NC_050189.1:18963466-18973466 GCF_008315115.2 Sander lucioperca
GTGTAGAGACGCCAAGTGTGAACATACAGCCTCTCTTCACACTGCAATCTTAAAAACAAAAGAGCATAACTTCTGGACACCGTCTCGCTTAACGCTGACATATTAACCAGTCCTTCCAGAAAAATACAGAGTTTTTTTGTGATTGTTTTGGGCAAAAATCCTTGATTATGCGTCACGTTTTCTTAAAAAATGCGATGGAATATGCGGGATATTTATGCAAATTTTATGCGATGAAATTGCAGGAACTTGCAAAAACTGCGGTTTCCTCATGGCTTCATCGCGGGGTTTGCAGCTTTTCGATGATGTTCACGTCGCGTAATTACGTCACTTCATAACGTTCCCATGGCAACAGGGGAAAATGGCTGCTCTTGTGTGAAGTAAACGCAACATTTTTCAACTTTCTGTTAAGATATATGTGTGACTTTTTCGCAACGAAAATGCGGGGATTATGAAATCATGCAAGCCCCGCATATTTTGCGCGGAAATCGGCAATTTATGCGGCGAAAGTGCGGCGTATTTGAAAAAATGTGGCCCCCCCGCATAAATATGCAGACTTTGGCTGCGATTGCATAATCACGTTTTTCTGGAGGGACTGGTAGAGAGACAAGCTAACGTTAGAAACTGCTAACGTTACAGAGAGTGCTAACGTTTAGTTTAGAGGGACTGACTTATCGATTACAACCTATAACAGACGGAAAACGTTGTCATCAATAAGCGTTTCAGCGTTTAGCGAGACAGTTCTGCCGTATATTGTTAAAAAAAAAAAGCCGTTCTTACTGTCGCTGCAGCGGTTGCCCGGGCAACACATGCCGTCCCTATGGCAACGCCTCTTCCTCCGGCGGCAGGTCTGGCAGCGGGAGTGGGCGGGGCCTTTGGTCGGCGCGTGGCAGTAGCTCCCCTCGCTGCACTCCAGGTCGCTCATGCACTGGTAGAGCTGCGGAGAGATTCATTAAAAAAAACTTTATTTAAAAATTACAAACGTGCTTTGGCGAACAAAAAGTGGGCATGGCATCAACCAGACTCTAACCAAGGGGGGTAAGCTTGTCCTCGGACCGCGTACCTCCTACGGCGCCATTTTAATGCTACCAAGCCATCACCTCCCGTTAGCATCCCATTGCCCACTTGCCTCTCAAAATCTGACAAAATTTTTTATTTTTTATAATATTTCTCGCTTAAAATGTTTTCAGAAACACGTTTCGGTGAACTATTTTTGTAAAATACGAGATTGTATTCTGTTGTGAAATCCGGGAGAAGCCAGACCCACGTGACGCGTTCGTCCAATCAGCTGCCGGTCGACGTGTCTGGTCCCTCCCCTTTCCACCTTGTAGTCAAGATGACCTGTTTAGTGCGAGTAGTGTCCATCGTTCCACACTGAACTTTTTGACCGTTTTTAGGGGGTCATCTGGGTACTTTCAGTGACCTTTTGCGTTATGTACACTATATACTTAAAACTAAGTGTTTGAAGTGTGCAAGTAGGCGCTTTAAGACACAGCCGTAGACTATCGTTCAACATACTTTTGTGTAAATAAACATTTTCGGACGCACTAAGCTGCATTCAACAACGCTTAAATTACTGAAAAAGTTGAATAAGTAGACCAACAGTTAAATTACATTACATTAAATACAAACATTAAATATGGAGAAATATGTAGAAATGTAAATTACAGCGTTTTGACGTTGCACAGCTCTTTGGTTTCTGTCTTTTTGTCTGTTTCGAATGTTGTCGTTACTACCACGTTGCATTGTGGGATACGTAGTGCCCAGTACTTACATCCTGTAATATTTCACCAGGACATATTTTTGCACTTCACGTACTATTGGTTTCATACTTCAGGACATACTATAAAATCTCACACACTGTTTCAGGGACTAATATAGCATGTTAGCGTATAGCCAAACATTAAATTACTAAGTTCGTCTATCGTATGACATTATTTCTTAGACTTTTTTGCACGTATAGGTGCTGCTTTGAAACTCTCACCGTTAGGTCCAGGCTGGGCTCCCAGGCGCTCCTGTTCCCCGGCAGCGCCTGGCCCTCCCGTAGGATCACCGTCCGGATGGAGTTGAGTCTGACGCGCGCCTCGCCGCCGCGGGAGCACACCGCCAGAGCCAGCGCCGCCGCGCACGCCGTCAGCATCAGTAAGAACTGGCCACTCATAACAGCTGCTGGGGAGAAAATAGGCATCAGATACCGCAGAAAACATAGAGGGATGGATGGATGGATAGGAGTGGCACTCATACGTTTACATACCCATACAAAAGTTGACTAAAAAGAGGAATAAAAAAATCATCTTTTGGAAATTGATCTTAATGCCTTAATTTAAAAAAATTAGAAAAAATCCAACCTTTAAGGACACCAATTTTCTTTGTGAATGAATAATGTATCGTAAATAAATAAATGTTCTTCCTTAAAATACAGGGGGCATAAGTCAGTACACCCCTATGTTAAATTCCCATAGAGGCAGGCAGACTTTTATTTTGAAAGGCCAGTTATTTCATGGATCCAGGATACTATGCATCCTGATAAAGTTCCCTTGGCCCCCACATCATCACATACCCTTCACCATACCCCCACATCATCACATACCCTTCACCATACCCCCACATCATCACATACCCTTCACCATACCTAGAGATTGGCATAGAGTACTTTCCATAAAATCATCTCTCAATGCAAATCAAACCAGCTATTAGGCTAACTGAAACACAACCATGCCAGTCTCTAGGTATGGTGAAGGGTATGTGATGATGTGGGGCTATTTTAATAATAATAATAGTAATAATAACAGTTATAGTTAATAATAACTGGCATTTAAACATAAAAATCTGTCTGCCTCTATGGGAATTTAACATAGGGGTGTACTTACTTATGCCCCCTGTATTTTAAGGAAGAACATTTATTTATTTACGATACATTATTCATTCACAAAGAAAGTTGGTGTCCTTAAAGGTTGGATTTTTCCTCATTTTTTTATTTAGGGATTAAGATCAATTTCCAAAAGATGTTTTTTTTTTATTCCTGTTTTTAGTCAACTTTAGCATGGTATGTAAACTTATGAGCACCACAGAGAGATAGATAGATAGATAGATAGATAGATAGATAGATAGATAGATAGATAGATAGATAGATAGATAGATAGATAGCCAGAAGGAGGACTAGAAAGATCATGTCCCCTAACAGACAGCGAGACTTTCTAAAGAAGTGAGTAGTATCTTCTGGCAGAAACGCTGAACCACATCTCTTACCTGAGTTCCTTTTCTCTGAAGACGGATGAAGACAGTATGGAGTGAAGTCCGCGGTCTGCCGCTGCACTTCCGTCCCACGTCCTGCGTCCAAAGAGTCACTGAAAGATGTTGTAAACGTGAGAAACCAAAGCGCGAGGTCGTCGGGAGAAGATGCTGCGGGTCCGGCTGCAGGGTGCAGACTGCAGGTGAGATGCACGGGGACACGGATCCTCCTTTTTATAGGCTGCTTCTTCAACTGCCGAGCGCGCACTCGGGTCCGCCCACAGCTCGGGGAAACGGCGTCGGCCCCCTCCCCCTCCCGCGCACGCATCGATACCAACAGCGCGCCCCCTTTATACCCTCACCTGCAGCTATCGATACACAGAGAGAGAGAGAGACAGACACACACACACACACACACACACACACACACACACACACACACAGAGAGAGAGAGAGAAAGAAAGAAGGACAGGAGAGACGCGAGAGAGAGAGAGAGGAGAGAGAGCGACACAACACACACACACACCACAGAGAGAGAGAGCGAGACACACACACACACACACACCGACAGCACAGAGAGAGAGACGAGAGGACGAGAGAGCGGAGGAAGAGGGGGACGGGAGATGAGATGAGAGAGCGAGAGAGAGAGAGAGAGGAAGGGAAGAGGAGAGAGTGAGATGGAAGGGAGAGAGATAGAGAGGATCAGAGAGAGAGGGCGAGCAGATGAGAGAACGGAGAGGAGAGAGAGAGAGAGAACGGGAAGAGAGACGAGAGGAGAGGCGGAGGGGAGAGAGAGAGAGAGATGGCTGGAGGAGTGAGAGAGGGAGAGGAGAGAGAGAGAGAGAGGAGAGAGGGGAGAGAGGGAGAGCCGGAAGGGGAACGAGAGAGAGAGTGCAAGGAGGAGAGAGAGAGGGAGAGGAGAGAGAGAGGAGAGAGGGGAAGAGTGAGGCGAGTGAGAGAGAGAGATGGAGGGAGGGAGAGAGAGAGAGACAGGAGAGAGAGGACGAGAGAGAGGGAGAGAGGGCGAAGGCGAGAGAGGAGAGCGAGAGCGAGAGAGAGAGCGAGAGAGAGAGGAGACAGGCAGAGGGCGAGGACGGGAAGAGCGAGTAGAGAGAGTTTAAGGGAGAGGGAGAGATGAGAGAGAGAGAGGGAGAGACGAGAGGGAGGCGACGCCGGAGAGAGACGATGAGCAGAGAGAGCGATGGGAATGGAGAGCGAGGGCTGGGATGCAGAGGGAAGAGCGCGGAGAGAGACTGGCAGGCGAGAGACGAGAGGGAGAGGAGGAGAGAGCGAGAGGCGATGAGAGAGAGTGAGTGAGCCAGGGAGAGAGAGAGGAGAGAGAGAGAGGCGAGAGGACGAGAGAGAGAGAGAGAGGGAGAGGGGGAGAGGGGGGAGAGAGAGAGAGACAGAGTTCAATCTGAAGTTGAAAGCCTCAACATGAAAACAACTTGCAGCAGTTTATTTTGATGAGATCCAAACAGAAACATGTTATTTTTGGAGCACACGCAAAAGTTCCCTTTTTCTGAAAACTCTTTCATCAGCAATCAGCGCGACAGGTTAGTTTGAAGTTTTAGCCTAAAAAACATGTGAAGTATCCAACGCTGTTTTAAGCCAAGGACCCCCTACATATACATAGATACTAGATATCAGTGGTGTGGTCTCATGAAATGTAGTGGGTATACTGTACTGTATAGACATATATATTGGCCTATATATATATATATATATATATATAGATATATATATATATATATATATATATATATATATATATATATATAGCCAGAATCTGACTCTGGGGGGGTGCATACCATAGTGGGGGGGTCTGGGTGTCCTCCCCAGGGAAGTTTGAGTGTCAAAGACTTCATTTCCTGCATTCTGACACACTTTTATGCACCACTTTACAGTAGAAATCCCTTTATTTAGCCTATATATGAAGGAGAAAAACACAGATGACAATTCAAAATATATCCAGAATATAAGGTAAAGTATGTCGTTGCGTGTCTTTGGGTATTTTTAAGTGGGTATATGGAAATCCTGGAGCTTTCTTAGTGGGTATACTGAGTATAACTGCGTATTACGTAGACTGTACTACCTCAGATATTTATCTGTTTCCTCATTTGAATATCCCTCAGAGAGGGTGTGTGTGTGTGTGTGTGTGTGTGTGTGTGTGTGTGTGTGTGTCTATGTGTGTGTGTTGTGTGTTGTGTGGGTGTGTGATGTGTGTGTGTGTGTGGTGTGTGTGTGTGTGTGTGTGTGTGTGTGTATGTATGTATGTATGTATGTGTGTGTGTGTGTGTCTATGTGTGTGTATATGTGTGTGTGTGTGTGTATGTGTGTGTGTGTGTGTGTGTGTCTATGTGTGTGTGTGTGTATATGTGTGTGTGTGTGTGTGTGTGTGTGTGTGTCTGTGTGTAACTGTGTGTGTGTGTGTGTAACTGTGTAACTGGTGTGTGTGTGTGTGTGTGTGTGGTGTGTGTGTGTGTGTGTGTGTCTGTGTGTAACTGTGTGTGTCTGTGTGTCTGTGTCTGGTGTGTAACTGTGTAACTGTGTGTGTGTGTGTGTGTGTGTGTGTGTGTGTCTGTGTGTAACTGTGTGTGTCTGTGTGTCTGTGTGTGTGTGTCTGTGTGTAACTGTGTGTGTCTGTGTGTCTGTGTGTGTGTGTCTGTGTGTCTGTGTGTAACTGTGTGTGTCTGTGTATGTGTGTGTGTGTGTGTGTGTGTGTGTGTGTGTGTGTGTGTCTGTGTGTGAGTGTGTTCTTGTTTAACTATATTCGTGGGGTCCAAAAACCGGGGAATACAGTATACTTGTGGGGTCCCGACAGCTTTGTCGGGCCAAAATGCTGGCCCCCACAAGTTTAAAGGTCTGTTTAAGGGTTAAGACTTGGTTTTAGGATTAGGGTTAGAATTAGGTTATGGTTAGGGTGAGGGTAAGGGTTAAGGTTAGGCATTTAGTGGTGATGGTTAAGGTTAGGGTAAGGGGCTAGGGAATGCATTATGTCAATGACGGGTCCCCACAAAGATAGTGAAACAAAAACTTGTGTGTGTACAAAGATTAAACAGGGCCTACAATAACGTTTAGGACGGCCTAAAGCTTTTTTGCATAGAATACTAAGATAATAAAATAGCCCATAATAGTGGACATGGTTTATAAATCCTGTTTGAACACACGTGGCCCCGTTACTATAGAGACTCTAACCCCAGCATTATATTAACTCATTATAGGATGGATTCATGTTGAGACTTGAAAAAAACTTTCTGAAAATTAACAATAATTTGGAGGCCCCCCTGTTGAAGATCCCTGGTTTGGATGGATGGATAGATAGAGAGAGAGAGACAGAAAGAGAGACAGAGAGAGAGAGAGAGAGAGACAGAGAGAGTCAGAGAGAGAGACAGAAAGAGAGACAGAGAGAGAGAGAGAGAGAGGAGGAGAGGGAGAGAGAGAGAGAGAAGAGAGAGAGGGAAAGAGAGAGAGATAGAGGAGAGTAGAGGGAGACAGAGAGAGAGACAGAGAGAGTCAAAGAGAGAGAGAACAGAGCAGAGAGAGAGAGAGCGAAGAGAGAGTCAGAGAGAGATAGGAGAGGGAGAGGGAGGCAGAGACAGAGAGATAGAGTCGAAGAGAGAGAGAGAGAGAGAGAGACAGAGAGTCAGAGAGAGAGAGAGAGAGGGAGAGGGAGACAGAGAGAGAGACAGAGAGAGTCAGAGAGAGAGAGAGAGAGACAGAGAGAGAGAGGGAGACAGAGAGAGTCAGAGAGAGAGAGAGAGAGAGAGACAGAGAGAGAGACAGAGAGACAGAGAGAGAGAGTCAGAGAGAGAGAGAGAGAGAGAGAGACAGAGAGAGAGAGAGAGAGACAGAGAGAGTCAGAGAGAGAGAGAGAGAGAGAGAGAGAGACAAGTAACACAATACTCACTTCTTAAGGGTATAAGTAGCATAATACTCACTTCTTAAGGGTATAAGTAGCATAATACTCACTTCTTAAGGGTATAAGTAACACAATACTCAGTTCTTAAGGGTATATGTAGCATAATACTCACTTCTTAAGGGTATAAGTAGCACAATACTCACTTCTTAAGGGTATAAGTAGCATAATACTCACCTCTTAAGGGTATAAGTAGCATAATACTCACTTCTTAAGGGTATAAGTAACACAATACTCACTTCTTAAGGGTATAAGTAGCATAATACTCAGTTCTTAAGGGTATAAGTAGCATAATACTCAGTTCTTAAGGGTATAAGTAGCATAATACTCAGTTCTTAAGGGTATAAGTAGCATAATACTCACTTCTTAAGGGTATAAGTAACACAATACTCAGTTCTTAAGGGTATAAGTAGCACAATACTCAGTTCTTAAGGGTATAAGTAGCATAATACTCACTTCTTAAGGGTATAAGTAGCATAATACTCACTTCTTAACGGTATAAGTAGCATAATACTCACTTCTTAAGGGTATAAGTAGCATAATACTCACTTCTTAAGGGTATAAGTAGCACAATACTCACTTCTTAAGGGTATAAGTAGCATAATACTCACTTCTTAAGGGTATAAGTAGCACAATACTCAGTTCTTAAGGGTATAAGTAGCATAATACTCACTTCTTAAGGGTATAAGTAGCACAATACTCACTTCTTAAGGGTATAAGTAGCATAATACTCACTTCTTAAGGGTATAAGTAGCACAATACTCACTTCTTAAGGGTATAAGTAGCATAATACTCACTTCTTAAGGGTATAAGTAGCATAATACTCACTTCTTAAGGGTATAAGTAACACAATACTCACTTCTTAAGGGTATAAGTAGCATAATACTCAGTTCTTAAGGGTATAAGTAGCATAATACTCAGTTCTTAAGGGTATAAGTAGCATAATACTCAGTTCTTAAGGGTATAAGTAGCATAATACTCACTTCTTAAGGGTATAAGTAACACAATACTCAGTTCTTAAGGGTATAAGTAGCACAATACTCAGTTCTTAAGGGTATAAGTAGCATAATACTCACTTCTTAAGGGTATAAGTAGCATAATACTCACTTCTTAACGGTATAAGTAGCATAATACTCACTTCTTAAGGGTATAAGTAGCATAATACTCACTTCTTAAGGGTATAAGTAGCACAATACTCACTTCTTAAGGGTATAAGTAGCATAATACTCACTTCTTAAGGGTATAAGTAGCACAATACTCAGTTCTTAAGGGTATAAGTAACACAATACTCACTTCTTAAGGGTATAAGTAGCATAATACTCAGTTCTTAAGGGTATAAGTAGCATAATACTCACTTCTTAAGGGTATAAGTAACACAATACTCAGTTCTTAAGGGTATAAGTAGCACAATACTCAGTTCTTAAGGGTATAAGTAGCATAATACTCACTTCTTAAGGGTATAAGTAGCATAATACTCACTTCTTAACGGTATAAGTAGCATAATACTCACTTCTTAAGGGTATAAGTAGCATAATACTCACTTCTTAAGGGTATAAGTAGCACAATACTCACTTCTTAAGGGTATAAGTAGCATAATACTCACTTCTTAAGGGTATAAGTAGCACAATACTCAGTTCTTAAGGGTATAAGTAGCATAATACTCACTTCTTAAGGGTATAAGTAGCACAATACTCACTTCTTAAGGGTATAAGTAGCATAATACTCACTTCTTAAGGGTATAAGTAGCACAATACTCACTTCTTAAGGGTATAAGTAGCATAATACTCACCTCTTAAGGGTATAAGTAGCATAATACTCACTTCTTAAGGGTATAAGTAACACAATACTCACTTCTTAAGGGTATAAGTAGCATAATACTCAGTTCTTAAGGGTATAAGTAGCATAATACTCAGTTCTTAAGGGTATAAGTAGCATAATACTCAGTTCTTAAGGGTATAAGTAGCATAATACTCACTTCTTAAGGGTATAAGTAACACAATACTCAGTTCTTAAGGGTATAAGTAGCACAATACTCAGTTCTTAAGGGTATAAGTAGCATAATACTCACTTCTTAAGGGTATAAGTAGCATAATACTCACTTCTTAACGGTATAAGTAGCATAATACTCACTTCTTAAGGGTATAAGTAGCATAATACTCACTTCTTAAGGGTATAAGTAGCACAATACTCACTTCTTAAGGGTATAAGTAGCATAATACTCACTTCTTAAGGGTATAAGTAGCACAATACTCAGTTCTTAAGGGTATAAGTAACACAATACTCACTTCTTAAGGGTATAAGTAGCATAATACTCACTTCTTAAGGGTATAAGTAGCATAATACTCAGTTCTTAAGGGTATATGTAGCATAATACTCACTTCTTAAGGGTATAAGTAGCACAATACTCACTTCTTAAGGGTATAAGTAGCATAATACTCACCTCTTAAGGGTATAAGTAGCATAATACTCACTTCTTAAGGGTATAAGTAACACAATACTCACTTCTTAAGGGTATAAGTAGCATAATACTCAGTTCTTAAGGGTATAAGTAGCATAATACTCAGTTCTTAAGGGTATAAGTAGCATAATACTCACTTCTTAAGGGTATAAGTAACACAATACTCAGTTCTTAAGGGTATAAGTAGCACAATACTCAGTTCTTAAGGGTATAAGTAGCATAATACTCACTTCTTAAGGGTATAAGTAGCATAATACTCACTTCTTAACGGTATAAGTAGCATAATACTCACTTCTTAAGGGTATAAGTAGCATAATACTCACTTCTTAAGGGTATAAGTAGCACAATACTCACTTCTTAAGGGTATAAGTAGCACAATACTCACTTCTTAAGGG
>NC_050189.1:18983466-18985966 GCF_008315115.2 Sander lucioperca
AAACAACCGTGATTACATGACATCAAATTAATTTCTTCTTGTGTTAGCTGACGCCACGATAAAGCCACTAAGTGATCGTCAGCAGCTGATTTTGGTGAGCGGAGCAGGGGTCTTCCGACACATTCTCACTCCCAATCGCGTCCAAAAAAAAACTACGCTTGGTCAGGTGCCTTTGGCGTTTGTTACTGACGCGAGTATTTGTTCAGCGCCATATTTAGACCCGCTTGGTCAGGTGCCTTGGCGTCACTATTCGACGCTCTCTGGGCTCTCGCCGAGTAGCCTGGCGTCGTCATACTCAGATTCTAGTCAGAATATGAGTCTGGTTCTGCTCCATTGGGCTGTGGTTATGGGGTGTGTGAAAGAAAATGCGTCTGCACTCAATTGGATAGACCTACAACCAATCACAGCACCCCATCTTCTTAGCGACCATCGGGGCCAACTGATAAATTAAACTTTCGCCCAAAAAAATTAAACATTCACATTGTTTTATTCGTATTTCTTCAAATACGCCGCACTTTCGCCGCATAAATTGCCGATTTCCGCGCAAAATATGCGGGGCTTGCATGATTTCATAATCCCCGCATTTTCGTTGCAAAAAAGTCACACATATATCTTAGCAGAAAGTTGAAAAATGTTGCGTTTACTTCATACAAGAGCAGCCATTTTCCCCTGTTGCCATGGGAACGTTATGAAGTGACGTTATGAAGTGACGTAATTACGCGACGTGAACATCATCGAAAAGCTGCAAACCCCGCGATGAAGCCACGATGAAACCGCAGTTTTTGCAAGTTCCCGCAATTTTTGCAAGTTCCCGCAATTTCATCGCATAAAATTGCATAAATATCCCGCATATTCCATCACATTTTTTAAGAAAACGTGCCGCATAATCAAGGATTTTTGCCTGCAACAATCACAAAAAAACTCCGCATTCTTCTGGAAGGACTGGTTATTGGGTAAATTACTACATAAGAAGAGAATGAAAAAACAATCTGTAGATATTCAGTTTATTAAATACCAATATGTGTGGGCTGATGTTTGCCTGTATGAATGGACTGATTCCTGCCACCATACTTAACATGACTGTGAATGTGAGTTTCTGTGTGGATTTCAACATCCGTTACACAACACTGCTTAGCCACTACTGTCTCTATGTGTCTGCCCCGATACAGATGTTTAATGCACTTTCAGTCCAGCTGTGTTGGGATTATGACTTTCGCCGAATCCCGTAGGAAGGACGGCAAAAACCATCGTTCCGATCGACAAATGCCTTGATTGCGGTTCTCTGTTCCTCTTTTTAAAATGAATGCGATGGAGGAATCTACACATCTCAGTTCTCCAGCGGCAGCCACCTTTGTTGTAAACGAATTCAACCCAAGCGCTCTTTGGCGTCGTGGTTGATTACGTTACTGTGATCATCTGTCCATCATCGTGTAAAGCCCGCCCTGACAATTTGATTGGTCCGAACAGCTCTGGTTGGAGCGTAGTTGCTCCACAGCAGATCAAGTCCAGACCGAACTTCCCGACCTCAAATGTTGTGGGCGGGGCTAAGTTCGGCTGGCATCCAGGCTACTCGTCGAGCCCTTTGGCGTCCCATTTAAACTACTACTCAGTATTTTGGGGTTGTTTTAGTTTGACAAGTTGGTGGGAAGAGCAACAGGTCAACGCTTTCTCATGAATGGTTTCGTACGATATCGTACAAGAACTTATGCGCGCCAATTCGTATGAAATCCGATGAAATTACTGCGACTGCCGGCCGGTCACATGACAGTAAAGTTAAGCGGTCTTTGCAGTTAAATTCAGCCAAGAAAAGGTGACTGTGAGCCGGGAAAAGAGCACCGTAAGGGGACAGTGGCCGTTACGGTTGATTTTAGCCGACAAAAAGTGAGCGTCATGCGGCGACGGCAGTTAAAGGTGCAGTAGGTAAGACTTATAAAACTAACTTTCTGTCATATTTGCTGAAACTGACCCTATGTTCCAGTAGAACTACAGGAAGCAGGTAATTTAAAATAAAATACGGCTCCTCTGGCTCCACCTACAGCCTGTAGTGAGATTTACAAAAATCCACCACTCCCTGTTCAGATGCACCAATCAGGGCCAGGGGGTGTGTCTAACTGCGTGTCAATCACTGCTCATGCGCACACATTCATACTCCCTTGTGGGGGGAGGGGCTTAGGAGACCGTTTTGGGCTTTAGCAGAAAGGGGGAGGGACTTAGAAGTTGTCAATGTCCATATTTTTTTGGCTAAGTCCTGGATCTTCGCAATTCTACCTATGGCACCTTTAATTAAGACACCAAAACGACTAGTTAGGATTAGAACAAAAAAGATTGTGGTTTGACATGAACACCTGTTTCCTGGGTGAAAGTCCTGTGTTTGTTTGACCCCCGATCCCCCAAACCAACTTCCTTGACCAAGCGTTCTACGAGTTGGGAGTGAGAGCGTGTTGGGGGTTTTCGCGCCCCTTCGTTGCATCTATCTGATAATGCAGTTGGTGAGGGAGGG
>NC_050189.1:18990966-18995966 GCF_008315115.2 Sander lucioperca
CTGTCACTTGGATGGTGTTTTGTGCTAACGTTAGCAACCAAACAATCATAGATAGCTAAAACGTTTTTGAAATGATTTCCATCTTCTGTTATTGTATGTAAAGAGAAAAGTTTATTATTTTATGGATTTCACGAATTTCAGTAAGACACGTTAGGCCGTAAACAGTTTAAATCTGAGCATGCGCAACTCACATCTGCCCTCGACTCACATCGGGTAGTGACAGCCGTTTCAAACAACTGGCGTTCATCCGTAGCCATTTTGCAATGTTTACTAATGACTTCGACGTCACAGCGCTGTCGTCACCTGTTTAGCTCGCCTCTGGCCCGCCTCTATCCAACCCGGTCTCACGGCAGTTTGTGTAAGTGTCACGTTATTTTTAGTCTATTGATACGTGTTCACGGGGACGTTTTTCTCGTGGTGGCCAGCACGAAATACCCTACGGGGAAAGGACGCCTCGCACGCCGGGAGAAGGCCGAAAAGGATGCCTCATACGCCAGGAGGCGGCCGCGGGGGACGCGCGACAATAACGGGATGGTGGAGGTTGGGTTTAGGAAAAACATTACGGGGAAAGGACGCCTCACACGCCTGGAGACGGCCGCGGGATTTTCGGCTTTTTATACTACTCCCTACCATTTTCATGCTGTGACCACGAAATATGCTTCCCATTGAAATACATTACTTCACATTTTCGTGCTGACCACCACGTAAAAAAACGAGAAAAACGGCCCCCCGTGAACACATATCAATAGATTAAAAATAACATGACCATTTCACGAACTGCCGTGAGACCGGGCTGGTCTATCAGATACAGCGATGTGATTGGTGCAGCTCGGCTACAAGGGAATAGTTAATGAGCGTCAATACTCAGTGCCAGAGTGACTAGCACAACAAAAATGTCAGAAAAAGAGCAGAAAAAAAACGACAAAAACCTGGAAAAGAAAAGTGACAAAAATACTTGGAAAAAAACTGACAAAACGTCGGGAATATCGGCAAAAATGTTGATTTTTTGACCCGCAAAAAATTGCTTGTTGGTCGACGGAAAGACAACACAAAGGTTAAATGTGGTGTAACTCGCAGGGTTCAAAATTAGCACCATTTACCAGCCAAATGCTGGTAAAATATGCAATTGGCTGGTAGATTCGCTTCACTCACACAATGGTAATCTTTTGAGTGGCTGGTAAAATTTTAACATTCACTAGCCATTTGGCTGGTGGACGAAAAAGTAAATTTTGTACCCTGGTAACTCGGGGGTGTAATGTTCATCAACATGCACGTCATGCATCGGCTCTTACGTGCTTTCTCTCTCGTCAACATGGCGTGCGTCGTTATGTACTCTAAGATGTGCTCGCCTTCTTCTGGATCCAGCTTTTTGATGGCGGCTTCCAGGCTGAGAGACGGACAAACGGACGGTGAGAACAGAGAGGGAAACAGAAAACAGAAAGTTGGAATTAAAAATACGTTTTCCGAACACTGTCGAGTCTGTGGTAGCCTGGTTGACCCCAGACCCTTCTCAGTTGTAACTGAGAGTGGGGGGGTCTGGGAAAGGTTAATTGACAGTTCATTTCCAAAGGGGCGTCACCAACGGACGCCGCTCAAATGCCTCTGGCCGCAATTGGATAGTCCTTCAACCAATCAGACCAACGATCCGGGTGACGCTGCTCTTCGGTAGCCGTCATGTTGAATGTAAACAAAAAGCTGCTCGCTGCTCGCCGTCGCTGCACTATCGTCATCGCGTAAAGCCCGCCTCAACGGTTGTGATTGGTGTAAAGCCCGCCTCAACGGTTGTGATTGGTGTAAACCCGGTTGTGATTGGTGTAAAGCCCGCCTCAACGGTTGTGATTGGTGTAAAGCCGGTTGTGATTGGTGTAAAGCTGGTTGTGATTGGTGTAAAGCCCGCCTCAGCGGTTGTGATTGGTGTAGAGCCCGCCTCAACGGTTGTGATTGGTGTAAAGCCCGCCTCAACGGTTGTGATTGGTGTAAAGCCGGTTGTGATTGGTGTAAAGCTGGTTGTGATTGGTGTAAAGCCCGCCTCAGCGGTTGTGATTGGTGTAGAGCCCGCCTCAACGGTTGTGATTGGTGTAAAGCCCGCCTCAACGGTTGTGATTGGTGTAAAGCCCGCCTCAACGGTTGTGATTGGTGTAAAGCCGGTTGTGATTGGTGTAAAGCTGGTTGTGATTGGTGTAAAGCCCACCTCAGCGGTTGTGATTGGTGTAGAGCCCGCCTCAACGGTTGTGATTGGTGTAAAGCCCGCCTCAACGGTTGTGATTGGTGTAAAGCCCGCCTCAACGGTTGTGATTGGTGTAAAGCCCGCCTCAACGGTTGTGATTGGTGTAAAGCCCGCCTCAACGGTTGTGATTGGTGTAAAGCCCACCTCAACGGTTGTGATTGGTGCCTCAATTTCGGGGACATTGGAAATGGGCTTGAATGGGCTCTTCGCCAGACTGTCATGCAGAGCAAATCTCAAATTTGCCGGAAGTTCGTCAGGGTTTACCCAGGCTAAGTCTGTGGTGCACTTCCAAGAGAATTTGAAGGCCGATGTAACCAAGGTTACGTGTTACGTAGACGTTTAAGTCAAATCCCCAAGCAATCTGGAGCCCTAGGCAAGATTTCAGCAGTTTTTGTCTTTATTAAAAAAAACTTTAGTTGTTTTTTTTTATTACTTTTTGTCGCTTAATTTAAAATATTTCTTTGTTTTCAACTTTTGTCGTTTTGTTCACGTTTTTTTTATAATTTTTTTTTAGGTGCACTTTTTATTTTTTAAAGGGTTAGGGCTAACAAAAATGTTAAAATAATCGACGAAAAGTTGTTTTTTTATTTTATACTTTTTGTCGCTTATTTTAACATTTTTGTTTGTTTTCAACTTTTGTCGTTTTGTTCAAATTTTTTGGGCGTTTTTTTGTTTTGTTTTTTGGTACGCATAAAATTGCATAAATATCCTGCGTATTCCATCGCATTTTTTAAGAAAACGTGGCGCATAATCAAGGATTTTTGCCTGCAACAATCACAAAAAAACTCCACATTTTTCTGGAAGGACTGCCATTGAGTGCAGCATAGAGGTGGATGAATAATTTCTTTGTCATCATGTTTGTTTTGTCAATGTATATGTCACCATTATGTGTACCTTTTAATGTATAGTGAATGAGTGCTGTATGACTGCTGGCTGTCTCTATGTTAGTCCTATGTTACCTGCCTATAGGGACTGCAGATGAAAAGTAGTTTTCTTTACTAATTCTGGCATATTTACATGGTGTTTTTATACAACAATGTTCATAAATATGCATGGTAGCACGTAGCTTACTTCCACAGTGCGTGTTCATGACTTTTTAAGGAAGCACAGGAGGGAGGGATGAGGGATGAGGAGGAGGGAGGGGCGAGCTAGCCTCCGTTTTGTTGACTTCGAACGTCAACAAGAAGTGACGTCACCCAACGTCGCTTAGAGCACCTTTAAACCCTTGATTCGTGCGTGTGAGTGTTCGATATTGTGACTTATTTAGCCCTGCAATAGTTTATATATATATATATCACTTTATGATCTGATCTGTTTTCAGTGTCACCACAGTGTCTAAACTACAGACTGTCTCTGACGTGATGTTTATATACGATCATTCAGATGATATCTCAGAGGAGGAGAACGGCCAGAAGGCTGCACACACACACACACACACACACACACACACACACACACACACACACACACACACAGAGGAACAGAGGACGAAATGTCAGAATTAATTGATAAAGGGAAGTTTATTTGGGATGTCATGTCTGTATGAAGACAGAAACTAATCCTTGTTGTCTCAATCCGCTTCAAAGCACTTCCTGTTTGACACCTGACGGACACACACACACACACACATACACACACACACACACACACACACACACACACACACACACAGACACACACACAACCTGTCATGAAAGTAAATAAAGACATGACAGCATAAAAAGAGCCGTCACTGAAGTTTGGATAGATGGTATCTGTGATGGAAGAATTTACATGTTAATACCATCAAAGTACTGCACACACACACACACACACACACACACACACACACACACACACACATATATACACACACACACACACACACACACACATATATACACACACACACACACACACACACACACACACATACACACACAGGTTGACTGTTTTTAGCAGCAGAGGTTGATAGTGGGCAAGAGAGCGACAACACTGTCGTGGTTAGCTCGCCGAAACTCTGCTGCCGCTGTCTCGGCAACGTTAGCTAATGTCCGCTAGCATATAGGCTAACTATAGCCAGTTAGCTAGCTTTGTGTGTAACGTAATAAAAACCCACCCATCTCGTAGGAGCGAAGCTTAATATTTTATTCAATAACATTATGGTACAAAAGGAGCACTAACGCCACATGTCTTATGTTGACAACGTGGACGCAGATATAAGAAACTACGAAGGCAGTCGTAATATTTACCTAGTTAGCAGGCTAGGCTAACGCTGTTGCGCTAACGTTAGCAAAACATCAGCATAGCTTTAGCTAGCAGTCTAAACTTGTCTCGAGTCCGGACCTTTAACTGTCTACGGTCCGGACTCGAGTACTACAGCCCTGACAGGTAGATATCACTTAGCTGAACAATTGAACAAGCTGCAACTTCTCTGATTGATCCAATGGGAGCCTGACTCTTACATATGACCCCAATCTGCCCTTCTTATGGCTTGAAGCCATAACCTCCGCCGGTTTTTGCCAAAGAAATGCTTCCCCCTAGGTATGTTAAACATCAGGCACCCATCACTGGCTCTGTTTTGTACAATTCACCACGCAACAACTCCTTGGCATTTTGACTTACGCTATGCTGCTACTACTACTAGCTACACGAGTGCGCAAGCAGTGATGACGTTGCCGAGAAATCCAAATTATTACCAACTTCTTCACAACCGCACTCCTGCTCTCCCTCTGACAGATAGAGACTCAGCCAAAGGCCTGAGTCTGGCACAACCACCTCAACCAGAATCTAA
>NC_050189.1:19010966-19015966 GCF_008315115.2 Sander lucioperca
AAAGTTCCTCGGAACACACCGAAGAGACGAGACATATTAAACGTACTAAAATAGTTCACCGAAACGTGTTTCTGAAAACATTTTAAGCGAGAAATAGGCCGTGCAGTTGCTGAATCCGTCTTCGACAACTGTCAGTTTAAAAGATTCTCGTCAGATTTTGAGAGACTCTAGTCACGCTCATCCCGCTCGCCGTTTCCGGGTTAGCTCTCCACCAATCAGATGGGTCATTTGAGTCTGACTGCCGGCAGTGCCCGCCCCGCCGATTATACATGTCAAATCGGCCCATATGAAGGCCGGCGGTCCCTCGGACGGACGACGGCACGAACACACCGAACAGACTCGAGTCACCGACCTCGCCAGACTAGTTTAAAGGCGCAGAGCCGATTATTGGCCGTCGGACCGTCTGGCGAGGTCGGTGACTCGAGTCTGTTCGGTGTGTTCCACGCCGTCGTCCGTCGGAGCAGCCGTCGGCCTTCATTTTGGCCGACCTGACATGCTCAGTCGGAGACAGGGCAGTCGGGACTCACCCGGAAATGGCGAGCGGATGAGAACCTCTCAAAATCTGACGAAAATCTTTTAAACTGACCTTTGTTGATCTGAAATGAAGACAGGTTCAGCAGCTGCACGGCCTATTTCTCTCTTAAAATGTTTTCAGAAACACGTTTCGGTGAACTATTTTAGTCCAATATGAGATCGTATTCTGAACGAGCCGCCATGACAGTCTGGCTGTGAATTTCCGGAGAAAAAAAGACCCACGTGACGCGTTCGTCCAATCAGCTGCCGGTTTTCATTTTCTGGGAAATAATCAGACTGTTAATGGAAACAATACAGAGAAGCGCCGCTTGCGTATTACGTTTAGCGCACGCGCAGAGCGTACGCTCAAGTCGGCGTCGCCTCAGTGTGTTTTGAGGCACTTTTTTTGGACCTCGGGGACCCGACTGATCAGTTCGACTTCCCTTTTCTGCCGACGGTCGGCCGTCTGGTTGGTGTGTCAGGGCCTTAAGATCGTTTGAGTTCAGCTCATGAAAAATGGGGCCAAAAACAAAAGTGTCGCGTTTATAATTTTGTTCAGTGTGTGAATGAGCAGATAGCAGTTGAAAATGTAAAAAATGTGTGTCAAATTTGAAAATTCCGTCCACAAATGTTGAATATTTCCAAAATTTTAAAAGTTATGGAAATTTTGTATAGAAGCAGGGATGTCCTAATCGTGCTGAACGTTTTGATGGTTGAATGAAGTTTCTAGGTTGAAAAATGTGGAAGGAGTTAATGTGCAACGAAAGGGTAACGGGAACGTATTTTACCCTCGCGTTGTCTTCCCGTCGACCATCAAACAACTTTTGTTTTTCTGGGTCAAAATTTAAAATTAAATCTTTTTTTTTTTTTCAATGTTTTTGGTTGTCTTTTACGACACTTTTGTCAGTTTTTACCGATGTTTTTGTCGTTTTCCTGCGCTTTATATGTGTTTTGTAGTTTTTTCCAAAATTTTTGCCACTTTTTTTCAGCGTACGTTTATTTATTTTTATTTTTTATTTTTTGAAATGCTCTAAAATTGAATAAAACACCCAGATTCAATGAAAGTTTTGAACCGATTATTTACTTTATTTGTGAACAACAAAAGGGTAACGGGGACGTATTTTACCCTCGTGTTGTCCTCGGGTCAAATTTGACTTATTTTTTTTAAAATGTCTTTATCAGAAAAGTGGGTTTCTTTCAACCAAATTATCAGAAAAATAAGGCGGATTATTCCACACAAACGCTCTTCACAAGTAAAATAAATGAGCAGCCCACTACTTTCTTTAAATTTGGATGTTTGTTTTTCAATTTTATAGCATAAAAAAAAAAGAATTGTATGAAAGAACGTTGAAAAAAGTGACAATAATGTCCGAAAAAGCTTCAAAAACGTGGGGGGAAAAAACCCACAAAAATTGACAAAAACATCGGGAAAAAGTCACAAAAACATCGGGGGGGGGGCAGCAACATGTGGAAGGAGTTAATGTGCAACAAAAGGGTAACGGGAACGTATTTTACCCTTGCGTTGTCTTCCCGTCGACCAACAAGCAACTTTTTGTTTTTCTGGGTCAAAAATTGATTTTTCAATGTTTTTGGTCGTCTTTTACGACACTTGTCACTTTTTACCGATGTTTTGTCGTTTTCCTGCGCTTTATATGCATTTTTGTAGTTTTTTCCAAAATTTGTCACTTTTTCAACATTCTTTCATCAATAGTTTTTTATAAAACACCCAAATTCAATGAAATTGTGAACCGATTATTTACTTTATTTGTGTAGAGTGTTGTAGGGAAACATCCACGTTATTTAAAAAAAATTAAATTGGGACAGTTTGGTTGAAAAAAAAACAAATTTCTGACTGAGAAACTTTTTGAATATGGGTGATATTTGACCCGAGGACAACAGGAGGGTTAAAAAAAATACGTACGTTGAAAAAAATGTGGAAAAGTTCAAAGGGTGTGAATATTTTTGCAAGCCACTGTGAAGTAAAGGATCTGAATACTTCTTCCACCATTGGTTACAGCTCAAGCGAACGGTAACCCGACCCGCCATGCTTCCTCGCCGCCACCGCCGTCGGGTTCCCGCGGCGGCAAAAAGCCGGTGCCGACGGAGCCGGAGGCGGGCGGCAGCAGACTGAGCGGCCTGTGGAAGCAGAACCAGCTGATCCACTCTCTGAGCAACGGCCTGCGGCGCCACTGCGACTACGTGAAGATCTCGGTGCCGCCGGAGGAGCGGGGCGCCGACAGCCTCCCCAGCGAGTGGTGGAAGACGGGCGTGGCCTTCCTCTACGCGCTCTTCATCCTCGTCTTCACCACCGTCGTCATCACCGTCGTCCACGAGAGGGTGCCGGACAAGTCGGTGAGCCCGCCGCTGCCAGACAAGTTCTTTGACTACCTGGACCGCGTCCCCTGGGCCTTCACCGTCACCGAGGTCAACGGGCTGGTCCTCGTCGGACTCTGGCTCGTCCAGTGGATCTTCCTCAAACACAAGTACGACCCGCACACGTAGTATTCAATACATACATAAAACACACATAGGTACATGTAGTATTCAATACATACATACATAAAACACACATAGGTACATGTAGTATTCAATACATACATGCATAAAACACACAGATACACATAGTATTAATACATACATGCATAAAACACATACACATAGTATTAATACATACATGCATAAAACACACACATACACATGGTATTAATACATACATGCATAAAACACACAGATACACGTAGTATTAATACATACATGCATAAAACACACAGATACACATAGTATAAATACATACATGCATAAAACACATAGATACACGTAGTATTCAATTGATACATACATAAAACACACATAGATACACATAGTATTCAATACATACTAAAACACACATAGATACACAGATGTGGTGGACTTTTTTTCCTGAAATATTATGACTTTTTTTCCTGAAATATAATGACTTTTTTTTCCTGAAATTTTATGACTTTTTTTCCTGAAATATTATGACTTTTTTTTCCTGAAATTTTATGACTTTTTTTCCAGAAATTTTATGACTTTTTTCCTGAAATATTATGACTTTTTTTCCTGAAATATTATGACTTTTTTCCTGAAATATTATGACTTTTTTTTCCTGAAATATTATGACTTTTTTCCTGAAATATTATGACTTTTTTTTCCTGAAATATTATGACTTTTTTCCTGAAATATTATGACTTTTTTATGTTTTATGAAAACAGGAAGTCCAGTTTAGAAATCCGTCTCCCTGCCAGTGTTTTCAAAATAAAATACATTGTGTTCAATGAGACAACAGTTGATGTTTTTATCCCAGACATTTCAAAATAAGACATTTTAAAGCTGTAATACAGATAAACGGTGATATTGATGCCTAGGTGACATCGCCGTGTTATTGTTGTAAACGTGAACCTCTTTATCTCTGCAGAGCTATAATAGCTCGCCGCTGTTTCTTCCTGATCGGGACGCTCTACATGTATCGCTGCGTCACCATGTACATCACCACGCTGCCGGTGCCCGGGAAACACATGGTCTGCGCTCCGAAGGTACGCACTCACACTACACACTTACAGTCACTGCATGCGTAAAACGTAACGTGTGCGGAGCGTATGTGCCGCTGAACGTATGCCGTATGAACGTATGCCGCTGAACGTATGCCGCTGAACGTATGCCGTATGAACGTATGTGCCGCTGAACGTACATATAAGTTCTTTGACTACCTGGACCAAAAAATATTAATATTAATAATATTAAAAATATTACTTTTTTCCCAAAAAAATTTGACTTTTTTTCCAAAAAATAAATATTTCCCCCCCCCAAAAATAAGATTTTTTTCCCCAAAAGTTTGACATTTTTCCCCAACAATTTTGACTTTTTTCCCCAAAAATTGTGACTTTTTTCCAAAAAATTGTGACTTTTTGATATTTTGTCCCCTTTTCCCGAGTGTTTTCGGAGGTTTTTGATGCTTCTTTCAATGTGTTTGTTTGTTTGTTTTTTTTGTTTTTCAAGTTTTTTTTCAATGTTTTTGTTGCTTTTTCATGGGTTTTTTTTGGAAAATGTTCTCGTTTTTTTCGGACCGCTTTTGACGTTTTTCTTTACGTTTTTCCCGTGTGTTTTTCTGAGGTTTTGGCACTTCTTTCAATGTTTTTGTTGAACCCAAAGTTACGCCCTTGATATCAGTAGTTTAATTTAAAAATGATCGATTTCTGTGTGAAAGGGCCACTCCCACCTCACGTAAAAAACTATAAATGGAAATATATCCTGCTGTTTAACTGATTATAGAGGGAGCGTAGTGTTGTAACATCCGCTTCGCGTACGTTAAACGTGCAATGTAGCCGTCCTGTTATTCACCCGTTCGTAACTGAATGTTTTGCTCGTCTCTGTGCAGCTGTACAACGACTCCACGGGGAAAATCTGGAGGATTTTGAGGCTGATCTCCGGAGGAGGTAACACCCAAAACTCTGAACATAACTGAACTA
>NC_050189.1:19020966-19060966 GCF_008315115.2 Sander lucioperca
AACACTGTTATTTTAACTTATTTTTCAGGCATAATCAGTCCTTCCAGAAAAATACAGAGTTTTTTTGTGATTGTTGCGGCAAAAATCCTTGATTATGCGCCACGTTTTCTTAAAAAAATGTGATGGAATATGCGGGATATTTATGCAATTTTATGCAATGAAATTGCGGGAACTTGTAAAAATTGCGGTTTCATCGCGGAGTTTGCAGCTTTTCGATGATGTTCACGTCGCGTAATTACGTCACTTCATAACGTTCCCATGGCAACAGGGGAAAATGGCTGCTCTTGTGTGAAGTAAACGCAACATTTTTCAACTTTCTGCTAAGATATCTGTGACTTTTTTGCAACGAAAATGCGGGGATTATGAAATCATGCAAGCCCCGCATATTTTGCGCGAAAATCTGCAATTTATGCGGCGAAAGTGCGGCGTATTTGAAAAAATGCCCCCTCCCCCCCCGCATAAATATGCGGACTTTGGCTGATTATGCATTGAATTGTGCAATCGCACAATTACGTTTTTCTGGAGGGACTGGATAATACTTAAAATAACAGTTGGCTTGTTAATTTATATATAATTTCCATACTTTTGTTGTACCGAATTTGACAAAGAACTGGAAAAAAACGAAAGATTTTAATTTAGAAGTCATTTTGCGTAGAGTTAGGATTATTTTTTACAGTGTAGGAAGACGAGAGGAGATCTCTGCCGTTAGAAAACACGTTTGGACTCGAACCGTCGGCCTGTTAGAGGAGTTGATCCATTCATCGCTTTAAGTCATTTTTTGTGAGAAAAACTCTGATGTCAGCTTGTTAAATATGAATATTGTTCTAGTCTCTTCTCTCCTCTGGGACAGTAAACTTAATATCTTTTGAGTTGGGGACAAAACAAGATATTTTGAGGACGTCATATTGGGCTTTTTGGGAAACACTGATCCACATTTTTCACCATTTTCTGACGTTTTAGAGACCCAGCAACTCATCCGTTCATGCAGAAGATGACCGTTAGCTGCCGCCCCGAGCGCTAACGGGCTACCAGGAGGAGAATTTAGAAACGAAAGAGGAAGAACGGCAGAAGAGAAGCAGTCGATCCACTATTTTCTTCTACGTTTTTTTGGCTTTGGAGCCAAGATGGCTGCCGCTAAACACAAACCCATCGGTGGCTTAAAAGAAAGCAGGAAGAAGAGGAGTCAGAACTCGTTTACTCGGGATTTATCGACGACAAAAACTTCCTCAAAACAAAGTTCTGTCGGTTGTCAAACTGCCAAAAACTACGGAGCCCCTAAAAGGGTCACGAGTAGCAGTCTGAGAGGTTTTCATCTTCCTGAAAACGCAACAAAATGTACCTGATAGTGTCATCAACACACTGAAAGATGACAAGGCAACTGTTTACTGATTTCATGTTGTCCTAAGGTCAAATTTGACCCGTTTTTGAAAAGTTACATCAGAAATTTGGGATTCTTTCATCCAAATTGTCCAAAACCATTACATGGATGGTTCCATACAACGCTTTTAAATGGTTAAATGGTTATAATGGTTTCATAACAGTATCCTGAAACTAAACTTTGACAAAAAACACAAAAGAATTGATATAATATCATATAAATTAGGTTTTTTTTTACCATGAATTCGAAAACAAAATGGTGTAAAACTAGTAATACATTGGTGTGAGTGGTGTGTACAGTATACTGATGGTTGTGTCAAAAACCACAAAGAAAATGTTGGGAAAA
Organism: Sander lucioperca; assembly: GCF_008315115.2. Taxonomy (NCBI): domain Eukaryota; kingdom Metazoa; phylum Chordata; class Actinopteri; order Perciformes; family Percidae; genus Sander; species Sander lucioperca. The sequence goes on from NC_050189.1 coordinate 19,022,690, forward strand.
AAAGTGTCTTAAAAAGCTTTAAAAAAGTGTTCAATTTCAGTTTTGACATTTTTGAAAATGCAACAAAATGTACCCGATAGTGTCATCAACGCACTGAAAGATGAGAAGGCAACTGTTAACTGATTTCATGCTGTGAATGTGAAATATTAACTTTAGCCACGTAACGTTAGCAGCACATTGTTAGCATCATTTTGCTAGCCTCGGATTGGTTTTCCTATGAGCACGAGACTTTTTGCGTGCGCACCAGAAAGTTGAGGGGCTCAACAGACGTACAACAGACGTTTTTGTAAAATGTTGACTTTTCTTCCCCCCCCCAAAAAACTCATTTGTGATATTAAAATGGGTTCAGTTAGCCGCACGCTCACGCGTTAATCTGAACAATTTGGATGCTAACAATGTAATTAATGCATGTAAAACTGAGACTACGTGTTTAAGTATTGAGATTATTTCTGATTGTTTTGGGCTGAAAGATTTAGGACCAAAAGCTAAACTGCTAGCGACTTAGCATTCAGGACAAATACAGAAAGTTGAGGGGCTCAACAGACGTTTTTGTAAAATATTGACTTATTTTCCCCCCAAAAAAAACTAGCTTGTGATATTGAAATGGGTTCAGTTAGCCGCATCTGAACAATTTGGATGCTAACAATGTGATGCAAAAAACAAAGTAAAACTGAGACTACGTGTTTAAGTATTCAGATTATTTGTGATTGTTTTGGTTTGAAAGATTTAGGACCAAAAGCTAAACTGCTAGCGACTTAGCATTCAGGACAAATAAAAAAAAACATTATCCCCCCACACCCTGAATTATCTTTTTAGAAAAAATTTCACTTTTACAGACATTTTTGTCATCTTTTCAAGTTAGTTTTGGCTTCTTCCGGAGTTTTTGGCGCCTTTTTTTAGTTGTTTTCCCCCCCAAAGTTTTTCCCGCCTTTTTTATATTTGTAACATTTTGATGTTGAGTTTCTTTCCGTCAATTTTTGCCATTTTTTCAAACATTTTTGTTACTTTTTTCAAGGGTTTTTTTTTTGGACAATATTTCAGGTGTTTTTGTGGATTTGGGTTTTTCCGAAGTTTTTGGCGCTTTTTCCAGTTACGCCCTTCCTGCATTTACCGTACGTGGAAGGTTGTCAAATATTGAGTTTTCTTTTGCAAAAACAACCCTCGCTGCGCTGAGGAAACCTTAACATAGCCGCACGCTACATACATCTAAACAGTTTAGATGCTAAAAGACATTTAGCGAAAGAACCAAAGGAAACGTAGCCTACGTGTTTAAATATTGAGATTATTTCTGGTTGTTTTGGTTCAAAACCAGCCAGAGATTTAGGACCAAAAGCTAAACTGCTGTAGCGACTTTAGCTTTCAGGACAACAAAAATGTCCTCGACACAAAGTTAATTTGTTGTCAACGTGTCAAACAGACGTGTTTGTAAAATATTGACTTTTCTTACCAAAAAAAAAACCCTCACTGCTGAGAAAAGCTTCTTAGCTGCACGCTCGTTCTTAAATCGGAACAATTTCAATGCTAAAATACATTTACTTTAAAACATTTTTTTTTTGTTTTTTTTTTCAACATTTTTGAGGCTTTGTTCAAGTTATATTTATTTAATTTTTTTACTTTTTTTCGCCAATGTTTTTGTTGCGTCTTCCAGTATTTTTGGCGCCTTTTTTTTTGAGATTTTTTGGCGCTTTTTCCAAACTTTTTGGCGCCTTTTCTTATAAAATGTATAAAAACCTTTTTTTTTTCGACATTTTTTGTCACTTTTTTCAATGTTTTTGTTGCTTTTTTCGAGGGTTTTTGGCGCCTTTTTTGAGTTGTTTTTTCCTGAGGTTTTCCCCGTTGCGTCCTTGCATTTAGCACACGTGAAAGGCAAATGTGCCGCCTCCCGACAAAGGAAACGTAGCCAACGTTTTTTCTGATTGTTATGGTTCAAAACCAGCCAGAGATTTAGAACCAAAAGCTAAACTGCTGTAGCGACTTTAGCTTTCAGGACAACAAAAATGTCCTCGACACAAAGTTCATTTGTTGTCAAAGTGCCAAACAGACGTTTTTTTGGCGCCTTTATTGAGTTGTATTTAACTAAACTGCTGTAGCGACTTCAGTTAGTACGAGAGTGATTGCTGATTGGCTGCAGTTAGCCGAACATAATAAATGTTTATATAAGTATTGATTATTGTTATTGTTGTAAATGTCTTTCTGTACTTGATAACTTGTTTTAAGTTACATTTTCAAGTCAAAATGTGTAAGTATTGAGACGCCATGCTCAGTTAAATGTTTCTTTAACCCTCCTGTTGTCCTCGGGTCAAATTTGACCCATTTTTTTGACCCATATCAGAAATTTGGGTTTTCTTTCAACCAAATTGTCAAAAAAGATAACGTGGGTGGTTCCATACAACGCTCTTTACAAGTAAAATAAATGGTCAGTTCACTGTTCTCATTGGATTTGGGTGTTTTATTATTTATAGCATTTGAAAAAAACAAAATTGGTGAAAGAACGTTGAAAATAAATTGACAAATGTCTAAAAAAAGCTTCAAAAACGTCAAAAAGACAATACAAGGGTTAAGTATTGATTATTATTGTTGTAAATGTCTTTCTGTGCTTGATAACTGTTGTTTAAGTTCCATTTTCAAGTCCAAATGTGTAAGTATTGAGACGCCATGCTCAGTTTTTTTGTTGTTTTCGTCGCTGAAACGACTCCGATTCTCCATGGAGGCCGCGGCGGATTTAAAGTTGGTTTCTCGAAGATTGTCGTTTCCATAAAGCTCCGTAGAAAAGGTGCTGTGATAAAAGTGTTAAACCCTGACGTTGTCAGAGTTGTTGTGATGAGTTGATGACTTGGAACAAATGTCACAATCAGACGGTTGCTTTTGATAATAAAAGATTTATTTTCAGTCGTGAGCGGGTGTCGAGGATTGTTGTCGTGTTGTAATTATGAGACGCACTTCCTGTTTGAAGTAGATTTAATCTCCGTAGCCTGATCCACACTTAGGCTGTGTTCACACTTGGCGTCTTTTTTTGACAAGAAAAAGTTGACTATAGGGCGCTTTTGTAGAAAAAGAAAAGAAAAGCTGGCAGCGTTTTGGATCCAGAAAGCAGCCGAGAGTGATACTGCTACAGTATCCTAGAGCGCTATGTGGAGCGGTGCTAACGTTAGCTAAAACAAAGTGGTGGAGTGAGCTAGAGAAAGAACAGAGAGAGGTGCTACCGTTGCATAAACAAAGTGGTGGAGCAAGCTAGTGAAAGAACAGAGCGAGGGAGAGAGGTGCTAACGTTAGCTAAAACAAAGGGGTGGAGCGAGCTAGTGAAAGAACAGAGAGAGGAGAGAGGTGCTAACGTTAGCTAAAAGAAAGGGGTGGAGCAAGCTAGTGAAAGAACAGAGAGAGGGAGAGAGGTGCTAACGTTAGCTAAAACAAAGGGGTGGAGCGAGCTAGTGAAAGAACAGAGAGAGGAGAGAGGTGCTAACGTTAGCTAAAACAAAGTGGTGGAGCAAGCTAGAGAAAGAACAGAGAGAGGTGCTAACGTTAGCTAAAACAAAGGGGTGAAGCAAGCTAGAGAAAGAACAGAGAGAGGAGAGAGAGGTGCTAACGTTACATAAACAAAGTGGAAATGTTTAAGTGACCGCAAACTTTTGACCGGTAGTGTGTATATATGTATATATAATGTTAAACAGATGCTGGCAGCTTAAAAAAAGATGCCAGGTGTGAACATTGAGCCTTACATGACTAATTAATCATCCAGCCCTAATTCAAATTCAGCTTTTGAAATTAGAAATCAAGAAATGTCACATTTTATTTCCAAAGAGTTGAATTCAGAGCAAACGCATTCAGATACAGATGGTTTTCAGAGTAAAATATTTCAATATTAATTAGGTATTCAGAGGTTTTTATTTCCTTTGTCTTTCAACCCGACGTTGGGCAGCTTCCTGTCGGCTGCTGGCTCCTCTTCCTCTTCCTTTTACCCTGGTGACAGAACAAGAAGAAGCTGAAGCTGTCTGAAACATGTAGTATACACGCTGGATATTCAGTACAGCGCTGGAAGAAGTATTCAGATCCTTTACTGCAGTAAAAGTACTAATACCACACTGTTAAAATACTCTGTTACAAGTTAAAAGTCCTGCATTGAAAATGTAAAAAGAACACAAAAACTCTGAAAAAACTGCCAAAAAGGCAAGAAAAACCCCATTGATTCCCCCCCCCCCCCAAAAAATAAAAAAAATAAATAAAAACTCAAGAAGAAATAGCAAGAAAAAAACTCAAAAAAGGCGACAACAACGTCGAAAAAAATGTCCAAAAACACCTTCAGAAGTAGACAAAATCTCAGAAAATGCCCAGTTATGATTATTGGGGGAAAAAATTCGTAAATTATGCCAAAGTGTGTAAGTATCATCAGGAAAATGTAGTTAAAGTATTAAAACATTGTAGAAAGTGTAAAGGATCCAACCAGTGTGTGTGGTTAATGGTCTCATCATCTCAGCTGGACTTGTAGCCGTTATATTGTTGGCTAGTTTACTTTAGAATCAAACATCAGATTTATAAACTACATGTGTTCTGTGTGCAGTAATCTTAACGTGTAAATTAACTAGTAACTAAAGCTGTAACAGATGAATGTAGTGGAGTAAAAAGTACAATATTTCTCTCTGAAATGTAGCGCAATAGAAGTAGAAAGTGGCATGAAAAGAAAAGACTCAAGTAAAGTACAAGTACCTCAACATTTGGACTGAAATACAGTACTGTACTGGAGTAAATATACTTAGTTACATTCCACCCCTAGTAACGTGTGTGTGTGTGTGTGTAAATGTACTTAGTTACATTCCACTCCTGGAGTACTTACGTAGTTTTCCCGGGCGGACCATCCAGGGTAAAGCTGCATGTGGAGCAGTCTCTCCTTCTGGGCCAGATCGTAGTATTTGGACTGTTCGGAGCGCGACAGAGCGTGCCACTGAGAGACGGAGACGGTTGTTAGTTACGTTATCCTTCACAGGTTTCATACTTTACTTCCATAAAACACAGATTTAAAAAAGAAGGGTCCAAATGAACGCAGCAGCTTTTAAAAGCTGTATTCTTAATTTGATTTGCGGATTCAATTAATGGTGCGTTCCAGGCAGCCCGTAACTCGTGTTTTCACGACCTTCTAACCGTGAAAGTGTCCTGGAACGGCAGTCAGACCCGTAACTTACTCCCCGTGAACTGGTACCAGATGGTTGTTCTCCCAGTTACAGTTTTTGACGTCACACATAAACAACAATGGAGACCCCTGTTGATGCTGTACAGACGCCGGTGATTAACGGTGAGAAATAGAAATAAATAGACGTGAATAGGCAACGTAAAGTAATTCTGCACATTGTAATCAAAACAATACACATACGTTTGTGTACTACTACAGGTTATGTTTATTAAATGAAGGCCAAAATATGTCGCTGACTAGAAATCGCTAGTATCAGCTAGCGCTAGCTAACGTCAGCGTTAGGTAGCTGCTAGCTGACGTTAACGTTAAGGCCCTGACACACCAGCCCAACGGCCGACCATCGGCAGAAAAGGCAGTCGGACTGAATGCCTCCCTGAGGTCACAAAAAGTGCCTCAGAACACACTGAAGCGACACCGACTTGAGCGTACGTTCTGCTCGTGCGCGAGACGTAATACGTCTCCGTAACAGCAGGCGCCGCTAATCTGTATTGTCGCCCAAAAAATGAAAACTGGCAGCTGATTGGACGAACGCGTCACGTGGGTCTGGTTCTCCAGCTGACCGATAATGGCGGCTCTTTCGGAATACGATCTTGTATTTTACGAAAATAGTTAACGAAACGTGTTTCTGAAAACATTTTAAGAGAGAAATAGGCCGTGCAGTTGCTGAATCTGTCTTCATTTCAGATCAACAAAGGTCAGTTTGAAAGATTTTCATCAGATTTTGAGAGGTGTTCGTCAGGCTCATCCCGCTCGTCATTTCCGGGTTAGCGCTCCACCAATCAGATGGGTCATTGAGTCCGACTGCCCGCCTTCCGATTCAACATGCTAGATCGGCCCGAATGAAGGCCGACGGCACGGAAAACACCAAACAGACTCGAGTCACCGACCTCGCCAGACTGTCCGACAGCCGATAATCGGGTTGGTGTGTCAGCGCCTTTAGGTAGCCTAACCTGAACCCTGCCAACGGCACAATGTTTAGCTAGCCAGCTCGTGACTTTGCCTGGAACGCTACCGTAAGTCGTGAGTCGTAAAAATTGTGTCTGGAACGTAGCATTATTTCTGTTTGTAAAACTGCATTTTTAATGTACTCTCTCGCTCACCCTGCGTCCCAGGATACGGTTAACGGTGGCGCTCTCTCTCTCTCGTCCTTCCTGCAGCACTTTGTGTCTCGTCTCCTTCATGTAGAGCATGAAGGCGTTCAGAGGCTTCTTCACCGCCGGACGGCTGCCAAGAGACGCAGAGACAGGCCGTCAAATACCGCAGACAGGCCGTCAAATACTGCAGAGACAGGCCGTCAAATACCGCAGACAGGCCGTCAAATACTGCAGAGACAGGCCGTCAAATACCGCAGACAGGCCGTCAAATACTGCAGAGACAGGCCGTCAAATACTGTAGAGACAGGGCGTCAAATACTGCAGACAGATCGTCAAATACTGCAGAGACGGGCCTTCAAATACTGTAGAGACAGGCCGTCAAATACTGTACAGACAGGCTGTCAAATACTGCAGAGACAGGCCGTCAAATACTGCAGACAGGGCGTCAAATACTGTAGAGACAGGCCTTCAAATACTGCTGAGACAGGCCTTCAAATACTGTAGAGACACGGCGTCAAATACTGTAGAGACAGGCCTTCAAATACTGCTGAGACAGGCCGTCAAATACTGCTGAGACAGGCCTTCAAATACTGCTGAGACAGGCCGTCAAATACTGTAGAGACAGGCCGTCAAATACTGCAGACAGGGCGTCAAATACTGTAGAGACAGGCTGTCAAATACTGCAGAGACAGGGCGTCAAATACTGTAGAGACAGGCCGTCAAATACTGCTGACACAGGCCTTCAAATACTGTAGAGACAGGCCGTCAAATACTGTAGAGACAGGCCGTCAAATACTGCAGAGACAGGCCGTCAAATACTGTAGAGACAGGCCGTCAAATACTGCAGAGACAGGCCGTCAAATACTGCAGACAGGCTGTCAAATACTGCAGACAGGGCGTCAAATACTGCTGAGACAGGCCTTCAAATACTGCAGAGACAGGCCGTCAAATACTGCAGAGACAGGCCGTCAAATACTGTAGAGACAGGCCGTCAAATACTGCTGACACAGGCCTTCAAATACTGTAGAGACAGGCCGTCAAATACTGTAGAGACAGGCCGTCAAATACTGCAGAGACAGGCCGTCAAATACTGTAGAGACAGGCCGTCAAATACTGCAGAGACAGGCCGTCAAATACTGCAGACAGGCTGTCAAATACTGCAGACAGGGCGTCAAATACTGCAGAGACAGGCCGTCAAATACTGCAGAGACAGGCCGTCAAATACTACAGACAGGCCGTCAAATACTGCAGAGACAGGCCTTCAAATACTGCAGAGACAGGCCGTCAAATACTGCAGAGACAGGCCGTCAAATACCGCAGACAGGCTGTCAAATACTGCAGACAGGCTGTCAAATACTGCAGACAGGCCTTCAAATACTGCAGACAGGCTGTCAAATACTGCAGACAGGCCGTCAAATACTGCAGACAGGCTGTCAAATACTGCAGACAGGCCTTCAAATACTACAGACAGGCCGTCAAATACTGCAGAGACAGGCCTTCAAATACTGCAGAGACAGGCCGTCAAATACTGCAGAGACAGGCCGTCAAATACCGCAGACAGGCTGTCAAATACTGCAGAGACAGGCCTTCAAATACTGCAGAGACAGGCCGTCAAATACTGCAGAGACAGGCCGTCAAATACTGCAGACAGGGCGTCAAATACTGTAGAGACAGGCCTTCAAATACTGTAGAGACAGGCCTTCAAATACTGCTGAGACAGGCCGTCAAATACTGCAGACAGGGCGTCAAATACTGTAGAGACAGGCCTTCAAATACTGTAGAGACAAGCCTTCAAATACTGTAGAGACAAGCCTTCAGATACAATCGTCTTGGGCGCCGCTAAGCGCCGGACGGAGCCACGGTGCCTCTGCAAAATAGCCTCTGGAAGGAACTTGTTTTGGTGGAACATGTGTACGTTCAAAAGTAGTTTTAGTCGTGCAACAGAAAACTCCGATTGGACAGATAGTCTAGCTAGCTGTCTGGATTTACCCTGCAGAGATCTGAGGAAACTTCCCGAGCGCTCACCTGGTGACACCGTTGGTGTGATTACTGGTGTGCGTGTCGGAGTGGGCGTCGGCCTGTCGGGCAGCGGGTGCACTGATTGGCTGGCTGTACGGAGAGGAAGGAGGGAAGTGTGTGTCGCTGTAGAGGAGGAGAGGGACGAGAGGATGGACGGACAACTGCAGAGACACACAGGAGAGAGATGAGGATCCTGTAATACAGTGTTTCTCAAAGAGCGGTCGGCATGTACATTTGGGTTAAATATTCCGTTTAAAATTATGAAATCAGAACAGTTTAACACAAAAGTGAGGGAAAAATCGACAAAATGGTTAAAAAAAAGCGCCAAAAATGTGAGAAAAACGTTTAAAAAGCGACAGAAACGTACGTGTTTTGGGGGATATTTTGGCAGTTAAGTGGTCTGTGAATCTTTTAGTCCTCGGTCTGAAAAAAGTTTGAGAAACACTTGTGTAATTCGTCTTTTAAAAAGAGGTACGTAGCAGTATTTGTAGTATCAGTAGTAGTATCAGTAGTAGTAGCAGGACATTCAAAGTAGTTGATGGAACAGGAAGAGACGGCAGCTCGTAGGTCTCATCTGTTGGTTTCACTCTAACAGTGTTGGATGGGAAACATACTGACGAGGGCAACACCAACCACACACACACACACACACACACACACACACTCACACAAACTCAGCCTGAGGGTGTTACACCCCTGAGACTCTCTGAGATTTACATTTAACAATGATTGTGTTAGATGGGGAACGTATTGGCTTAAAGGGATAACTGAACACACACACACACACACACACACACACACACACACACACACATAGACACAGACACACACACACATAGACACAGACACACACACACACACATAGACAGACACAGACACACACACGCACATTTGTTTGTTTCACTATCTTTGTGGGGACCCGTCATTGACATAATGCATTCCCTAGCCCCTTACCCTAACCTTAACCATCACCACTAAATGCCTAACCTTAACCCTTACCCTCACCCTAACCATAACCTAATTCTAACCCTAATCCTAAAACCAAGTCTTAACCCTCAAACAGACCTTTAAACTTGTGGGGTCCAGCATTTTGGCCCCACAAGGCTGTGCAGACCCCACAAGTATACTATATTCCCCGGTTTTTGGACCCCATGAATATAGTAAAACAAACACACACAAACACACACACACACACACACACACACAGAAACACACACAGTAGTCCACTCACTGTCTGAGTGTGTGATGTGCTGGTCAGATTCAGGAACTGCTGCCGTTGAGGTGGAAACCAGTCAAACATCTCAAGCTTACCTGAAACATCATGAAAAGCAGTTTGAGTCGATATTAAATACATTAATAAATATGGAAAGGCAGCGTCAAAAAGGGAGCATTAATAGCATCAAATATGCGTCAAAGAACGCGTCAAATTTAAAAAAAACTGTCCAAAGAAAAGTGGCGTGTGTGTGTGTGTCTGTCTGTGTGTGTGTGTGTGTGTGTGTGTGTCTGTGTGTGTGTGTCTGTGTGTGTGTGTGTGTGTGTGTGTGTCTGTGTGTGTGTGTGTGTGTGTGTGTGTGTGTGTGTGTGTGTGTGTGTTACCCACCGCAGGTTGGAGCTGCAGCGCTCAGATTGAGTCCGATCTCCTGAAAACAACAATAATCAATAATTCACTGTTACAGGAGATTAATCAGTCAGAGACAAAAACCGAACACGAGTATTAATAATCAGATCTCTGGTGCAGAGTGAAATAATGATGACTCACATTTATATAACGTAGCATCGTCCAAATTGCCGAAAGCGTAAAAAAAACATTCCGAAAATGTCAACAAAAAGCCTCAAAACAAATGTCGAAAGCGTCATGAGAAATCAAAAGAAATAAACGCCAAAAAGAGCCTACATTTATTTTTCAAAAAATGTCTAAAAAGCATTAAAAAAACGGCCGGACGGGAGAGATGGAGCATCATGAGCGTCAAAGGTGTTTTTGTATGGATTCATGTCATTTAAAAAAGAATATTTTATACACAAAATGCAGCTTGAAGGGCTTTAAAATATATATATATATATATTATAAATAATAAACATTCTACAAAAGACAGTTTAGTTTGCACATAATGACATATATATTATTATTATTTATTATTCATTGATTTATTAATAACATGTTTAACATTAACTACATTTATAGGCTGCAAAATGCTTAAAATATCTAAAATGTGCATACATTATAATTTGTAGATAAAAATTTTAATCAAGAATCCAAATACACTAAATGTGTTAAATAATATAATTAGAATAAACAACTTTATTAAAGTAAAGGTTTCTGACCCAAAACACGGTAATACAATTATTATATTAAATAAGATTTTTTATATATATATATATATATATATATATATATATATATATATTTTAAATAATGAGCACTCACCCCTCTGCTGTTTATCTGCTCCATCTGTTGTCTTGAGTCCGAAACAAAATTAGATTTATTAATAATCATTTCTTTTAACACGAGACGATGAAAGATCTTCACACAGACTGGTGGGATTACAGCATGTTGGATGTTTATGAAACCTCACACACACACACACACACACACAGACACACACACACACACACACACACACACACACACACACACACACACACACACACACACACACACACACACACACACACACACACACACACACAGAATCACACACACACACAAACAGACATACAAACATACACAGAGACACAAACACACACACACACACACACACAGAGACACACACACACACAGAATCACACACACACACAGACACACACACACACACACACACAGAATCACACACACACACACACACACACACACACACAGAGACAGAGACAGACACACACACACAGAATCACACACACACACACACACACAGAGAGACACACACAGACACACACTCAAACTGACAGCTGTGCCGGCGCGTCCACGGGGGGAACTCTGACACACACGACCTGAGGGAGGGAAAGCGGCGTCGGAGGTCAAAGGTCAGGAAGCTGCAGCGGTTCACTGTCGTCGGGCAGACATGTTGCCGTGGAACACTGTGGCCGTTAACGCGTTTGCATCAAATGATTCAGAGGGTTACGGAGGGCCACGCAGACCAAACTAAGCGCCAGAGGCAGCGGCGGCGGAGCAGCAACTCCCGTTGCGTTGTGCAGTCGGGAGACTTTCGTTTTCAGGTTTTATGTGTGTGTTTACCTGCGATGATGTCCTCAATGGTGCCGTCTTTTCCTTGGTAAACATGGCGGCTGTCTCTTCCCTGTCGTCGTCTGAGCTCTGAGAGCAACTCCTGCTGATGCGGGGGGCATTGTTAGGACTTTGAAAGCTCAAAACAGGTGACAGAAATGTTGAAGAATGCTCTATACTTCAAATAAGTAAATAAACAAAAAAAAAAAAACTAAACTCCTAAAGGCCACAGTCTCACCTTGGCTTCCTCCTGGTCCTCGTCCTCCTGCTCCAGTTTCTCCAACAACATTTTGTAAAATGACCGTTTTTGTCAATGGAGTCTGGTGGCGTCGAAGAAATAGCGGAGGTAAACAAAGGCTGTTTCTCTTTTAGTGCGAGAAAAACACGTATACAAGCGACATTTCTGTCAATGCTGGATTATGGTGATATTTTATACATGCGCGCAAATCATCGCTAATGGCCGTTTCACAGTAACCGCGGCCAAGCTAGTGTGCGCCGACGTAACGTCAAACAACCCGTTCTCATTCCGAACTCGTAAAATAAGGACGTTTGGACAGTGGCTGTCAGCGTCTGATGTGACGAAAAAGGCGTCTTTCAGCGTGTTTGTGTAACGCACTTGGGAGAGCAGCAGTTAGAGAGGATTTAGCGAGTAGTATGTAAGGAGGTTGGTTGGGGGGGTGGATGGGTCAAACAAACACAGGACTTTCACCCAGGAGAGCGGGGTTCGCATCCCGCTTGTCACGCTTGCTATAGTCGCTTTTTATTTTCTTCCCGTGTGTCACGGAACCGTACGCCCACCCACGACCTTTTCCTTAACATAACTGCGTCAAAAGGGACGGCAATAGTCCCGACCAAGCGCGTTTACTTATAGCGCTAAAGGGGACGGCGATAGTCCCGACCAAGCGCGTTTACTTATAGCGCTAAAGGAGACGGCGATAGTCCCGACCAAGCGCGTTTACTTATAGCGCTAAAGGGACGGCAATAGTCCCAACCAATCGCGTTTACTTATAGCGCTAAAGGGACGGCAATAGTCCCGACCAAGCGCGTTTACTTATAGCGCTAAAGGGACGGCGATAGTCCCGACCAAGCGCGTTTACTTATAGCGCTAAAGGAGACTTTTAGCGTCAATAAGAACGACAAAGGCACCTGACCAAGCGTCCGTATTTTACGAGATGAGTGTGAGAACCTGTTGCGTCAAAATGTCGTAGATCTTGCTGGCGCGGCAGGATTTTAAGCGTGCGACCGGACGGCACACACCACTCCGTTTTTTTCAGCGGCGCCTGACAAACGGGAAACAAGGAAGCATGAACAGGTTCGCCGACAACGTGATGCCAGGACTCTCAGAGTGACTGCTAGTCTCTCTTGTAAACTTATTAGGTTAAGATGAGATCTTTTATGGTGAATGAAAGGCTTGATCCCGCCAAGTAGGTCATCCAATCAAATCGAAGCATTGACGTCAACGCTGCTGCCAGTTCTGCCGTTGTTTACCTTTTTCTTCTTCTTCTAGTCCGTAGAAAGAGCAACGTCGGTAGCCTTTGCTCATTAGCGCCACCGCTGTTCAGGAGAAGACTGCAACTAGTGTCGCGACCGCCATGCGCAAGTATTAAGTTACGGCGCTCCCATGACGTCACATTTGCGCGCGCCAGGTTGGGAACGGCCAGTGTACTGAACGTTTAAGATTTGTAACTATTCTAGTTTTCGTACTCCTCGCTGTAGCTTGTATGAGAGCGTTGGTCGGCCTTCTTTGCACAATCGCAGGTTGGAGCATTGGTATATTTTTCTTTTTAAGGCCGTACGGTGTAAATTCCCTCCTTACTTATGTTCTCTCCCGACTCCTCAAGTCACCACCAGGAAATGTAATCTTTCGATCATATGTGCAAATCACGTACGACACTGGCAACTGTCTTAGGCAACGTGACATCATGACTTCGCGGAAACATACACGCCCGCTTTCCTAAAGCCACGTGGCGTGCTGTCTGTACATCAAAAGTATGAAGGGAAATGTCTCAGTTCAAGGGGTTTTCACTGTTGATTTGTGTCACCGTTTCGCTGTTTTTCAACTTCAATAAATGCAACATCTTTCCAAAAGTCAACAAGAATTAATGTTAAATAATCCTGATTTCAATATTGACCAAAATAACCGTGATTGTGATTTCTTTTTCCCCCAGCAGGACATTGCTTCCGTGTCGGTACTCCTGCGTCTTTGTCATACTTTTCTGGAGTTTTCGATATTTTTTCCGACGATTTCGATGTTTTTTTTTTTGTCTTTTCCAAAAACAATTTGCTTTTTTTTAGAGATAATTTGTCTCTTTTTTCCGACAGGTATTTTCTGTCTTAAGGTGCTGTAGGTAGGATTGTGAAGATCCAGGACTTAAAAAAACAAAATCGACAACTTCTAAGTCCCTCCCCACCTTTCCGCTAAAGCCCAAAACGGTCTCCTAAGCCCCTCCCCCCACAAGGGAGAGCTGTGCACGATAGAGCGCATGTGAAGAGGGGGGGGGAAGGAGAGGAAACCTATCTGTAGCTCGTGCGCGGGAGAGGACATTATGAAATGCGTGTGCATGAGCAGTGATTGACACGCAGTTAGACACGCCCCCTGGCCCTGATTGGTGCATCTGAACAGGTAGCGGTGGATTTTTGCAAATCTCACTACAGGCTGTAGGTGGAGCCAGAGGAGCTGGATTTTATTTTTAATTACCTGCTTCATGTAGTTCTACTGGAACATAGGGTCAGTTTCAGCAAATATGACAGAAAGTTAGTTTTATAAGGCTTACCTACTGCACCTTTAAAACCAAGGAAAACATTACTTACAATCAGAACAGAAAGTACACTCCGTTTCTCAAACAAAAAATAGTTAGCATTTCTATATGTGGAGAATATGAGGTTATCTTTAATGCATAGAAACCTAGGGAGCATACAAACTGAAAAGCTTAAACACAATCATAGGAACAACAGGTTATATTTAATGTTCTAACGAATAGTGCTGTATAGACCCGAATATAATATCACCCTGATTATAAGACGACCCCTTTAAGTTCATCACAAAGCGCTGAAAAGACAGCAGCAATTCTCTCGCGCTGGGCGAGACTTGTCCTCCGCCGCAAACGCAGCCCGTTACGCCGCATCGTTCGTCTGCACTACAAGCCGAGGCTTTTGGGCTCGCCGTCTCCGTACTTTACGTTATGTGACGCCGTATTTATTGGCTACTTTGCAGTTGTTTGAGGACTCTACTTTTTGATATTAATGTAACAGTCCCTCCCGAAAAACGCGATTATTCGATCGCATAACTCAATGCATAATCAGCCAAAGTCAGCATATATTTATGCGGGGGGGAAGAGATTATGATTTCATAATCTCTTCACACAAGAGCAGCCATTTTCCCCTGTTGCCATGGGAACGTTATGAAGTGACGTAATTACGCGACGTGAACATCATCGAAAAGCTGCAAACCCCGCGATGAAGCCACGATGAAACCGCAGTTTTTGCAAGTTCCTGCAATTTCATCGCATAAAATTGCATAAATATCCCGCATATTCCATCGTATTTTTTAAGAAAACGTGCCGCATAATCAAGGATTTTTGCCCACAACAATCACAAAAAAACTCCGCATTTTTCTGGAAGGAAAAATTAATGAAAATGAAAATTAATTAAAAAAAAAAAAAAATCTAAAAGTGTGTAACTTTTTGATATTAATGAACGTCCGTTACATTCAAGCCGTTGCCAAAATGAGTTGCTACAAAGCTAATTAACTCTCTCTGTGTTTCTCAGTATGACTACTGTCATGACAGTACGTCTAGTTATGACTAACTAGTTCAGAAGATTGTGGCGTCCGACGACTTTCCCGCGCAGAAGCTCGAGTGAAGATAATGACCTCTTCTGAAGAGTCCATCATGTTTTTTTAATCCTCCGTGTCCTCCTTGGCTACTAGCAGCTGCGTGGAGAAAGGGTGCGAGATCACGGAAGGCTTGTATCATGTGGACACGCTGACAGATTTGTTGTCATTACTTAGAATTCCTCATGGGGGGGGCGACAGAAACTACGCACTATAGCTTTAACCCTCCCCGTTGTCCTCGGGTCAAATTCGACCCATTGTCAAAAAGTTTCTATAACAGAAATTTGGGTTTTCTTTCAACCAAATTTTAAAACAAAATAACGTGGACGGTTCCATACAACGCTCTTCACAAGTTAAATACATTATCAGTTCACTACTTTCATTGAATTTGGGAGTTTTATTCAATTTTATAGCATCTAAAGAAAAATTTATAATAGAACGTGGAAAACGTAGCACAAAAATGTCGAAAAAAAGTGACGAAAATATCGGAAAAAGTGACAAATGACGGGACAATTTTCAAAAACTAACTAAAAATAATGAGAAAAGCTTAAAAAAAACATAAAAGCGCAGAAAAATATTGACAGAAACTTCAAAAAAGGTGACAAAAGTGTCGAAAAAGACGACCAAAACGGGTTTTTTTTTGTTTTTTTTAACATTTTGACCCAGAAAAACAAAAAGTTGCATGGTCGATGGGGAAGACAACACAAGGGTTAACGTTAATCAAAACCTTTTCTCATTTCTTTGCTAACTTGGCCTACTTTTGAGCCTCTCTGCGTCTTCCAGGCTGCCTCGCTCTGCTGGGAGTTTGGAGGGCTTTGGTCATGAGCAGCACATTCAGTTTACCGCTGTTTGGCGCCACCCTGTTGTTGTGGATGTTTAAAATTCTAGACCACGCATGTACAGCAGTACGACCTCGATATTTCAGATATCTTCATAGGGGGGGAAAAAAACCCTGTCTTATATTCGGGTCAATACGGTAAATTATAACATTTTCAAGATCCCCTATTTTACCATGTATACAAACATGAAAATACATTTTATAACCTTAAAACACACTTCATTCAAAGTCGACAGAAACTAAATAAAACTATGAAAAGCCGTCTTGGTTCATCTTTCCACTGTTCCAACAATCACCACTTTGGTTTGGTTGAAATAATCCCTTAATTCACCCATTTACATGTGGAAACATGCTGGCTCTATACACGCTAAAAGTAGTGATTATTTACATGGAGTCTGGTGGAGTCTGGTGATGGTGATTTCGGGGCTGTTCCATGTTAAACTAAAAGGATCTTACTCTTTAACTAAAAGGTCTATCTCTGTAGGGATCCTTTCATAATGTTGTCAGACATTTAGAATAATTATCTGAGTCTGTCAGCGGCAACAACAGAACTTTTAGTGGACGGGAACATTTGTCCTGCAGGGTTCTCACTCAATATGGACCAATTTTAAAGACTCTTGTTCAGTCACTGAGATGCAAAAAACCTGGGAAAATACAGTCCAGGTTGAAAAACTGTAATTCCTGAACAGAAAAAAGAATCAGACGGCTTCAGGACTCGAGCGCATCCACGGCTCTCTCCGCCTCGCCCTGGTGGCTCTTCATCATGTGCGTTTTCAGACAGTGGCTCTGCGTGAAGGCCCGGTCGCAGAGCGTGCACTTGTACGGTCTCTCCCCGTTGTGCGTCCTCATGTGGACGTTCAGGTACTCTTTGCGAGCGCACGCTTTGCCGCAAACGGCGCAGACAAACGGCTTGACGCCCGAGTGCGTTTTCTCGTGACCCCTGAGGGTGGACATGGACTTGAAGGTCCGCCCGCACTCGGAGCACTTGTACGGTCTCTCCCCCGTGTGGATCCGCATGTGTCTCGTCAGGGCGCCCAGGGAAGACAACCCCTTGCCGCATTCGCCGCACACCGTCTTCTCCTCGCCGTGCGTCTTCATGTGGACGCGCAGCTCGGCTCCCGTGTGGAACGCTTTGCAGCAGACGTCGCAGAGGTGGCTCCGGGCTCGCTCCGTGTGGATCTTCGCGTGGTCTCTCATTTTCGCGGGAGTCAAAAAGCGCCTCCCGCAATCGGGACAACTGTAGCGCCGATCCCCGGCGTGAGCCATCTTGTGCAGCGACAGCGCTCGGAAGTGGCTCACGGATTGGCCGCACACGTCGCAGCGGAACGGCTTCTCCCCCGTGTGCTTGGCGCCGTGGAACCTCAGCAGGGACTTGGAACCGAACGACTGGCCGCAGACGTCGCACTTGTGGGGTTTCTCCTCCATGTGTTGGAACCGGTGCGCGCGCAGGCTGGATTTGAGCGTGTACGCTTTGCCGCAGATGTCGCATTTGTGCGGCCGCTCGCCCGTGTGCAGACCGGCGTGCCGGCGGAGGGTGATGGCGGAGAGGAAGGCCTTCCCGCAGACGTCGCAGCTGTGCGTCTCCTGGTGACTTTGCAGGTGACTCCGCAGCTCCTCCGTGGACTCCGAACGCTGTCCGCACACGCCGCAGAGCCTCTCGGGCTCGCCCACGTGACTCACGGCGTGTTTAATCAGCATGCTGGTCGACCCGCGCAGAGCGTGGCACACTTTGCACGACACGGGAGCGCCGCCGCGTGTCGGTTCCCTCTTCTTCTTTTTGACTCTGAGCGCCGTCGGCCTCCCTCTCCTCTCGACAGCTTCGCTCTCCTTTGGCTCCTCCTCGTCATCACCTCCTCCTGGTTTCCACTCGCCATCATCATCATCATCTCCGTCGTCCCGTTCACTGTCAGCGGCAGAAGAAAGGGCAGCAGAGTCGTCTTCTTCTGATGTCCCGGGTCCTGGCCGTTGTTCCTCAGTATCCGTCTGTTTTTGCCGCCTCGTCCTGCGGGACGGACCGGCCGCTTCGTCGCTCTCCACTCTCCCTACAGGACTGCTGTCGGAACTGAAGGAAGAAAAATAGAAAGATCTGTTAGAATCCCACAGTAGCGTCTCATTCCTGGTTCTCCTTCTCCGTAAACAACATGAAACCAATGAATCAAGGAGAGGGGTAACTTCTCCTGCTCCAGATTTACCACCATGGTCAGAAAACACAGGGGAGACACACACACAGATACACACACACTCACACACACACACACACACACACACAGAAACACACACACACACAGACACACACACACACACACACACACACACACACACACACACACAGACACACACACACACAGAGACAGACACACACACACACACACACACACAGAAACAGACACACACACACACACACACACACACACAGAAACAGACACACACACACACACACACACACACACACACACACACACACACACAGAAACAGACACACACACAGAGACACATACATACAAAAACACACACAAACACAGAGACAGAGACACACACACACACACACAAACACACAACACACACACACACACTCTCACACACACACACACACACACACACAGACACACACACACACACACACACACACACATACAGAAACAGACACACACACACACACACAGACAGACACACACAGAGACAGACACACACACACACACACACACACAGAAACAGACACACACAGAGACAGACACACACACACACACACAGACAGACACAGACACACACACACACAGAAACAGACACACACACACACACACACACACACACACACAGAAACCACACACACACACACACACACACACACAGAAGACAGACACACACACACACACACACACACACAGAAACACACACACACACACACACAAACAGACACACAGAAACACACACACACACAGAGACACATACATACAAAAACACACACAAACACACAGACAGACACACACACACACACACACACACACACACACACACAGAAACACACACACACACACACACACACACTCTCACACACACAGAAACACACACACACACACACACACACACACAGAACACACACACACACACACACACACACACACACTCTCACACACACACACACACACACACACACACACACACACACACACACACACACACACACTCTCACACACACACAGAAACACACACACACACACACACACAGACACACATACACACATACAGAAACAGACACACACAGACACACACACACATACACACACAGACACACATACACACACACAGAAACACACACACACACACACACACACAGACACACATACACACATACAGAAACAGACACACACAGAGACACACACACACAGACAGACACACACAGAGACAGACACACACACACACACACACACACAGAAACAGACACACACACACACACACACACACACACACACACACACACACAGAAACCGACACACACACACACACACACACACACACACACAGACAGACACACACAGAGACAGACACACACACACACACACACACACACAGAAACAGACACACACACACACACACACACACACACACACACAGAAACCGACACACAGAGACACACACACAGTGCACGTGGTAAAGATAAACACTGAGCTCCACATAAACCCGTCTAGATTGTAACGGAGGCTGTGAGACGCTGCTGCTGCTGGTTTACCTGCCGTAATCTCCCCTGTTGACATCACTTCCTGCGTCCCCGGCGGCTTCCTGTTCTCTCTGCTGAGGGAGAGGAAGTTGCTCCGTGCTCGTCAGGGACGTCTTCGCTGCCTGGAAGAAACCAAACAGTTGGGACTTAGTGCGTAACTTGTTTCATATTAACGACTCAGGTGTCTCTGCTAGTTTAAGACCGCCCAGCGCCCGCGTCGTCTAAATAACAAGCGCACCTGCGCCCATCAGCGCGCCCACGGGCCTGCTGGTCCAACAGGAAGCTGTGTTCAGTAGAGGGTGACACACGGGAATGTCATGGAAATGTCGCTCCCATCCTATCCCATCCTGAGCCCACGAAAATACTAGAGATGGTCCGATACCGAGTACCGATCCGATACCAGCGTGCCATATATTTCATCATGTTTTAACAGCTGTATACTACTATCTCTGTATGATGATATGATGTATAACAGCTGTATACTACTATCTCTGTATGATGATATGATGTATAACAGCTGTATACTACTATCTCTGTATGATGATATGATGTATAACAGCTGTATACTACTATCCCTGGATGTGATATGATTTCTATCTTTGTTGTCGGTCTGGCTCAGGTTAAACTCTTTGTGAAACATGAACAAACACAAACAATGAACGCTCCAGAACTTTCTTTTATTATCCAGTTTGACAGTCAGTTATAACGGAAAAATAACAAACTAAATTTACTTTAACGTAGAATTTCTTTAGGGCTTTATTACGTGGTATCGGATCGGTAGCCTCGTGAGAGCGTCCTGATCTGGCGAGCTCCAGTTTTCCACTCGCAGATCAGTCTGGCATCTTGAGACTAGAGAAAATTTGGAGCCGTTCGCCAAACGACCGACCAATCAGCGTTGGTTTTGAGGCGGGTTTAGGTGTGACGCAACGAGAAGCGACTGTTTGGTCTAAACAACATGATGGCTTCCACGGATGAGATTGAGCGTAGCTATCACGCAATTTTTATCTGAATTAGAAAGTATTCCATCATTGAAAGAAGAGTAAAAAACGGCACTGGAGGCTTTTCTCAGAGGAAAAGATGTTTTTGCTCTTTTCTCCCGACTGGTTTCGGCAAGAGTTTGATATATCGTTGATCTGATTGGTTGATTTGGCCCGTCTATCACCAACATAGGTGGTGATAGACAGATGGTTTATCCAATCAGCTAACCAGGATTTTCGCCCCTTCCCAAAAGTTCTCCAACGGAAAGTTCCCAGATGGATATGCCGAGCAAATGCCAAGCAATCCATCTGGCGGAGTCAGGTTATTGGATCGGTGCATAAACTCCAGTACTTCCCGGTACCGATACCAGCGTTTTAGGTAGTATCGGAGGCGATACCCCCACCACCAAAAAATAAATCCTGTCCTGCAAAATTCCGAGAGAAAGACTCCTGAATCCCGTTTCGTTCCCTATGTTGTCTAAAGTTATCAGACTCTGTTGGGAGAACCCTGACGAACTTCCGGAAAATTCGAGATTTTGCTCTGCAAGTCCCGTCTGGCCAAGAGCCCCGTTCAAAGCCCATTTCCAATTTCTCCAAATCGAGGCAACCAATCACAACCGTTGAGGCAGGCTTTACACGATGACGATAGCGCAGCGACGGCGAGCAGCTGCTTGTTTACATTCAACACGACGGCCACCGAAGCGCAGCAACCCGTTGATGCCGCCGTCGCTGCTACGTCACCCGGATCGTTGGTCTGATTGGTTGAAGGACTATACCCAGTTGCACCCAGAGGCATTTGAGTGGCGTCCGTTGGTGACGCCCCTTTGGAAATGGGCTGTGAATTAAGCTTCCCCAGATCCACTCTCAGTTACAACTGAGAAGGGTCTGTTGTCAACCAGGCTACCCTCCTAATTCTGGTAATTTCTTTGTTTGTTTGGGCCAAAACTACATGGGGAAAGTATATTCCATAGTGATTTTTATTTTTAAGAGTACTTATATAGTAAATAATTATGGTCCAAATCCACAGACTACATTAATAACAGAGGAGCCTTGTGAAATTTCCACATAAAAGGCATAAAAACATACAACTAATCACGTACAAATTTACAAGTAAACAAATAGACATCATGACAGACTGCACCATAACACATACATATCCTCTATCCATATTAACTGTCAAGTACTAAAACTTCTCTCTTATTATTTAGGAATTCAATTGCAGCTGGAACAAAAGTATTCTTATAGCGTCTTGTTTTCCATCTCAAAGCCGCATACCGGCGACCAGACGGAAGTAACTTAAAATCATTCCTTAAGGGATGCGACCGATCACTCAAGACAGCACTTGCTTTCCGGTACAGCTGATTTGTGTAAATATTTCCTAAGTTCCTTTGATTTAATCCTATTATCTTACTTGCCCATCTTACAATTTGGTTTAAGGAGTTTCTGTTCTTCACTGACTCATAAATTGTAGATTTCCGTGCAAAATATGCGGGGCTTGCATGATTTCATAATCCCCGCATTTTGTTGCAAAAAAGTCACCCATATATCTTAACAGAAAGTTGAAAAAATGTTGCGTTTACTTGTGTGTGTGTGTGTGTGTGTGTGTGTGTGTCTCTGTCTCTGTGAGTGTGTCTCTGTGTGTGTGTCTGTGTGTATGTGTGTGTCTCTGTGTGTGTCTCTGTGTGTGTGTCTCTCTGAGTGTGTCTCCGTGAGTGTGTGTCTCCGTGAGTGCGTCTCTGTGTGTGTGTCTCTGTGAGTGTGTCTCTGTGAGTGTGTGTCTCTGTGTGTGTCTCTGAGTGTGTGTCTCTGTGTGTGTGTGTGTGTGTGTCTCTGTGTGTGTGTGTGTCTCCGTGAGTGCGTCTCCGTGTGTGTGTCTCTGTGTGTGTGTCTCTGTGAGTGTGTGTCTCTGTGTGTGTCTCCGTGTGTGTGTGTCTCTGTGAGTGTGTCTCTGTGAGTGTGTGTCTCTGTGTGTGTGTCTCCGTGTGTGTGTCTCTGTGTGTGTGTCTCTGTGTGTGTCTCTGTGAGTGCGTCTCCGTGTGTGTGTCTCTGTGTGTGTGTCTCTGTGAGTGTGTCTCTGTGAGTGTGTGTCTCCGTGTGTGTGTCTCTGTGTGTGTGTCTCTGTGAGTGTGTCTCTGTGAGTGTGTGTCTCCGTGTGTGTCTCTGTGTGTGTGTCTGAGTGTGTCTGTGTGTGTGTGTGTGTGTGTGTGTCTCTGTGTGTGTCTCCGTGTGTGTGTGTCTCTCTGAGTGTGTCTCCGTGAGTGTGTGTCTCTGTGAGTGCGTCTCCGTGTGTGTGTCTCTGTGTGTGTGTCTCTGAGTGTGTCTCCGTGAGTGCGTCTCCGTGTGTGTGTCTCTGTGTGTGTGTCTCTGTGAGTGTGTCTCTGTGAGTGTGTGTCTCCGTGTGTGTGTCTCTGTGTGTGTGTCTCTGTGAGTGTCTGTGTGTGTGTGTGTGTCTCCGTGTGTGTCTCTGTGTGTGTGTCTGAGTGTGTCTGTGTGTGTGTGTGTGTGTGTGTGTGTGTGTGTGTGTGTGTGTCTCTGTGTGTGTCTCTGTGAGTGTGTCTGTGTGTATGTGTGTGTCTCTGTGTGTGTCTCTCTGAGTGTGTCTCCGTGAGTGTGTGTCTCCGTGTGTGTGTCTCTGTGTGTGTGTCTCTGTGAGTGTGTGTCTCTGTGTGTGTGTGTGTGTGTGTCTCTGTGTGTGTGTGTCTCCGTGAGTGCGTCTCCGTGAGTGCGTCTCCGTGTGTGTGTCTCTGTGTGTGTCTCTGTGAGTGTGTGTCTCTGTGTGTGTCTCCGTGTGTGTGTGTCTCTCTGAGTGTGTCTCCGTGAGTGTGTCTCTGTGTGTGTGTCTCTGTGAGTGTGTCTCTGTGAGTGTGTGTCTCCGTGTGTGTGTCTCTGTGTGTGTGTCTCTGTGTGTGTGTGTCTCTGTGAGTGTGTCTCTGTGAGTGTGTGTCTCTGTGTGTGTGTGTGTCTCTTTGAGTGTGTGCGTGCGTGTGTCTCTGTGAGTGTGTCTCTGTGAGTGTGTCTCTGTGTGTGTCTCTCTGTGTGTGTCTCCGTGAGTGTGTCTCTGTGAGTGTGTGTCTCTGTGTGTGTGTGTGTGAGTGTGTCTGTGTGTGTGTGTGAGTGTTTCTGTGTCTGTGTGTGTGTGTGAGTGTTTCTGTGCGTCTGTGTGTGTTTGTGTGTGTTTGTGTGTGTGTGTGTAAAAGTATTAATAGGAGTTTTGTTGCCTTTTTGAGTTTTTTGAGAAAAAAATTGGGAGTTTTTGTGGATTTTATTTTCCAACCTTTAAAATATTTTTGTCGCCCTCCAATGTTGAACCCAAAGTCACGCCCTGGTTGGGCGTGCTGAAAGTACCTTCACTCGGACGTACAGGGCCGACCTTCCTTTCCCCGTGGATCTGATGGACCTTCTGATCTCCTCTGGCGTCAGCGCCCGGGCCGCCAGCGGCCTCAGCTTCCTGGTGGCGTCGGTGGTGAAGGCATCAAACGGACCAATCAGCTGAGGGAAGGTGGACCTCAGCAGGTCCAGGAAGTCCTCTTCCTGTAGGCCTCGGGGAACCCGCAGATGCTTCATCGGAGACTTTAACACTGACGCACACACACGCACACACACACACACACACACACACACACAGTCACACAGTTGATGTTACTTTGACTTATTTGGTAAACAAATGGAAATAATTTGATGTATTTGTATGTTCCCCCAAACCAAACATATTTAGGTCATATCTGACCTCGTGGTGTGTGTGAGCGGTCATGTGACTCTTACCTCCCTTCAGCAGCGTCGTGGTCTGAGAGTCCTTCAGCAGACAGACGCGGAGGGTCACAGCCTTCCTCAGTCTCTTCTTCTGAGGCCGACCTCTGCAAGAACATCTTTACTTTAGTTTAAAAGAGCCCTGAAATGTAGACGTGCATGATTTATGACTCTGTGTGTGTGTGTGTGTGTGTGTGTGTGTGTGTTTCCTGTAATGTGCTGTCTGGAGAAACAACCCCAAAGAGACACTAAATAAACGGGAAAATAGCTTTTTCGTTGTTGAAAAATGTAACATTTTCTTGAGGAATGACGCCCAAACCCTCCCCGCCAAATACAGTACGTGGCCCTAAGTCAAACCGAGGGGAAAACCTGACATCATACCTGAGCCTTGTGTCTGGTACGCGTTGCCCCGGCTCCGTCGGATTCTCCTGATCCCGACCGGTGCTCTGTGCCGCCTCCTGGTCTAGACCGGCGCTCTGTGCCGCCTTCTGATCCCGACCGGTGCTCTGTGCCGCCTTCTGATCCCGACCGGTGCTCTGTGCCGCCTCCTGGTCTAGACCGGCGCTCTGTGCCGCCTTCTGATCCCGACCGGTGCTCTGTGCCGCCTCCTGGTCTAGACCGGCGCTCTGTGCCGCCTTCTGATCACGACCGGTGCTCTGTGCCGCCTTCTGATCCAGACCGGTGCTCTGTGCCGCCTTCTGATCCAGACCGGTGCTCTGTGCCGCCTCCTCAGCACACTCTTCACCATCCTCTTCCTCGGCGGACTCGCAGGCGTCCGGGCTCCCCTCCTCCTCCACATCTGAACAGAGACATAAACCGAAGCGATTCGTGAGATTCCTCGTAAAGCTAGGGCCGGGTATCCTTCAAAAATATTTGATACCTGTAGCTACATTGAAATAGAATTTTTTTTAGTTTAAGTTTGTAAGTTTATTTGATTAGGACAATGCACATTAATCAACATTTCTGTAAATGCGCCAGTGTTAGCCAGTCGGCTAATTCTCAACTGTAGTCCTAATTACCTAGCATGTCATGTCTTTTTAGCGTCAAACACGTCATTTTCTGCATTCTGATGAATTTTCCTGCAACAATTTATGATGCAAATGTCTTTATTTATTTATAGAAAGGAAATAATAATAATAATAGGTTTTTGGGGTGTGTTGCCCCGGCCAGTTTTGATTATTCCATCCCGTGTAAATTACAGCCATGCCTGTAGCGACACCGATACTGTGACTTTGAAAATACATGCGATAACATTGAGGGCCCTATTTTAACGATCTGAGCGCATGGCGTGAAGCGTTTGGTGCAGGTGCGTTTAGGGGTGTGTCCAAATCCACTTTTGCTAGTTTGACGGCGGAACAAAGGGTCCGTGTGCCGGGTGCATGGTTCGAAAGGGTTGTACTTAGTGTCGTCATTAATCAGAGGTGTGTTTTGGGCGTAACATGCAATCAACCAATCAGAGATCATCTCCCATTCCCTTTAAAAGCCAGGCGCGTTTGGACCTTGGAGCATTGCTGTTATGATGGAGGATTAGCACCGTAATATTTTTATTTGTAATCTTCTGCATGTGTGTGTGCTGCTGTGTGTCCCTGTGTGTGTAACAAGCATAGTGTGTGCGCGCTGTGCACGAGCCTAGGAGCATTTTACTAATTTGCTGTTAAAATAACAATGAAATGCTGCGTTATTGACTTTAGACCAGGTTTTTGTTGGTCAATGGTGCCATCACTTCCCGCTGCCTCAAGATAACAATATGCCCAGAATGCACCTGAACACACCTCCCTGTAAGACCAGCACACCCAGAATGCACCTGAACACACCTCCCTGTAACACCAGCACGCCCAGAATGCACCTGAACACACCTCCCTGTAACACCAGCACGCCCAGAATGCACCTGAACACACCTCCCTGTAACACCAGCACGCCCAGAATGCACCTGAACACACCTCCCTGTAACACCAGCACGCCCAGAATGCACCTGAACACACCTCCCTGTAACACCAGCACGCCCAGAATGCACCTGAACACACCTCCCTGTAACACCAGCACGCCCAGAATGCACCTGAACACACCTCCCTGTAAGACCAGCACGCCCAGAATGCACCTGAACACACCTCCCTGTAAGACCAGCACGCCCAGAATGCACCTGAACACACCTCCCTAAAAAACTAATTAAATGTATTTTTCCAAAAAGAAAAAAGGAGAAATAAACAAATAGAGTCAACATTCTAACAGCAAAAACAACGGTAAAAAAAAAAGTTTGAAAAGATTGGAGAGAGAAAAAGAAGTTGGTTACCCTTTAGGGGACTGATGGTGTCAGCTGTCGTTGTATAAACGGATGTCTGCTGCTCTTCCTCTTCCTCCTTGGGCCATTCCCATCCTCCAGATGACTCCTCCTCTTCCTCACACGCATCATCTGGATCACAGAGAAAAAGTTTGAACACGTGAACCCAGAAACACACCGCACGCCTATATCACAAGCTATTTTCATTTTCGGCGCCTATGTCATCAGATCTGCCCGTACCGGCGCTAAACATTACTTCCATTGCATTTTATTTATTTATTTTATTTTATAGCATTTGAAAAAATATGTTTAAAAGGTTTTAAAACCGTATCCTGACTACACTTTGACATGAGCGAGTGTGTGATCCACTCAACATGCTCTGATCTTAACTATTGGTCGAAATAATTCATAAGTTATGCTTTTTTTTTCCACAAAAGTGCACACTTTAAATGACATAAAGTAGTACATTACACACACTTTCATGATGTTAGTTACAATCTGGAATGTGAAAAGTTACACTAAACATAGTTAACACGCTCAGGTTTTACGTTTGGTTTCAGATTGTGGAACTCCATTTAGAAAACGGCTAATTTAACGTTTCTTTGCCTGCTGACAAAAGTGCAAACTTCAAATCACATAAAGCGTTACATAACACACATTTTCATAATGTTATTTATAATTCGGCATTAAAAAGTGACTCTGAACATACTGTAGTAGCCTGAATATGGTCAGGTTTTACATTTGGTTTTCGGTTGTCGAACTTAAACGAATGTTTAAAAGGTTTTAAAACCGTATTCTGACTAAACTTTGACGTGAACGAGCGCTGCAAACGATCATTCCGGCGTCTTCCTCTATTTCTTCGGCAATACGAGAGCGTTATGTGTCGAGCCAGGCAGGTAATCGCATACAGTCCGGCCGCAGCGCAGCCAGATACTGTACAAAATAAACCAAATTTCAAAATAAAATACCCAGGTTTACGGTGATTTTGGCTGTCTTGACTTCTCAGCTGTGTGTAGAGCGAGACACGCGATCAGGCACAGGTTTGACTGTATTCTTGCATGTCTTATATCGCTTTCTCACATACAGTTTAAGCCTCAAAGCCCTAAAAAAAGTCAGAATAGTTGACCAGACGAGTTCATTTACTAATTTCCCAAAGAGGCAACTTCTCAGAACAAAGCATTTTGCACCTCACCTCAATGGAACATTTATCTGTTCTTATTTTCTTTATTTTGCTCTCTGTTTTGCTTTTCTTACTCCTCCAATTTCTTTGGTATGGTATTACGTTTGAACACGATCCCTCAGTGTCATTCAAAATATTGGGAACAAGCTTTTTGATCATGGAAAAAGTCTATGGAACAAGCTTAACTTGTAATCTATAGAAGAAGAAAAAAAAACTTGCTAAAAAAAGGTTTTAAAAAAAAGGTTGCAAAAGCATCGCAAAAAACATTGAAATTAGCGCTAAAATGTTTTGAAATAGGCGCCCAAAAAACATATAAAAAAGTTGCAAAAACATTGAAAAAAACGCCCAAATGTTTTTGAAAAGGCACCCAAAAAACGTTAAAAAGAAGTGGCAAAATAATAAAACTCAAACTTTCGATTGTTATTCCATTGTTATTGTATATTTTTTGTAAATTTGTAAATTCTATTGTATTGTTATACTGTATATTTAACAGTATTTTTTATATTTCTTACTGTCCTTTCTGTTTTTATTTATTTATATATGTTAAGTGAGTGTTGTACTTTAAGAGCAAAGATTAACCAGAGTCAAATTGCTTGTTTGTTTATGCAAACCTGGCTAATAAAGCTGATTGTGATTAAATCAGCAGATTTTTGAATGGAGTTTGGTGCACTGTACTCGGTTCACAGTGTTATTTACTGCTGAGTAAAGTTTAGATCGTTATAAAATACAACCCCTGTTACAGATGCTTCCGATATTAAATCAGCAGATTTTTGAATGGAGTTTGGTGCACTGTACTCGGTTCATAGTGTAATTTACTGCTGAGTAATTTAAATGGTGATAAAACTGAAACTTTCCATGCTTCCGATATTAAATCAGCAGATTTTTGAATGGAGTTTGGTGCACTGTACTCGGTTCATAGTGTATTGTTATTATTATTATTATTGTCCACCTGTCCTGCATAGAGTGACCCGAGGCTGCAGGAGGAGCTCCAGCAGCCTCCTCTGCCTCTCGTTCTCCTCCCTCAGACCCGACGTTTCCTCCTCGTATCCGGCCAAAGTTCTCTCGACCACCGCTAAGATTTCCTGCGCGGCGGCTGTCAGTTTATCCGCGACAATTGCTCTCAGAATCTCCGCTTTAGACAGATTATAGTCCACGGAGGAAACTAGCATCACATTCACCGCCATTTTCTTTAGTCTCACATTGGACCGACAACTAATGCTGTCCGACGGAAACAGCATTCCTAGACAAAAGGTTCCGCTTCTACAGTGGCAGTGGCACCATGGGTGTATTAAGAGAACAACACCGCCACCTTGTGGACGAGTTGTCCCTTAAAAAATAATACAGATTACTGAGTGAAGAACAAAATAAGAAAACTACAATAAATCAAACTAAACTGCTATTCATTTATTTAAAATGCAAACATAAAAAAACCCACATATATATATATGAAATTACATTAAATAACTTTACAAATAAACAAATAACTTCTTTTATTGTCCATATTATTCATGTGGATTTGTCATTTTATCATCCTGTTTATGATGATTTTTTTTTTAAATGTTAATTTTAAAAAATATATTAATAAATTAATTTAACGATGGATTCTAAACATTTAAAAAAAAAAAAAAAATACCATGACGGTGTTTTTCTGTTACATTGTTTCAGTAAATAAGACACTGATGGTGCAGTGCTGTAATGTACCTCTTTATAAAGGACTTTTCTCAGTCAGGGAGTACAATGGTGGGTACGTTATTGAAAAAAGTTTGACAACATTGACGTCGAGAGAGAGCTAGTTAGCTAGCTAGCAGGGGCGCTTAAGGACACGCGGTTGAGCTTTTGTGTGAGAAAGTTTGCGGTGTTGTTGTGTGTGTTTTGTTTGTTTTGCTTTATTTTCTACAAATAACTTTATTTCAGAAGGATTGTTAGAAGTAGGTTAGACTAAGTGGAGAGAGTATTTTGCGGGAGTATCGGCCGATGGCCTGTATACAATTGCATATATTCTCTATCATGGCTGGTAATCCGGACGATAGTTGTTGTAGCATGGATGAGTTGGATCCAGAAGATGGGAACTGGCAGATAAGGAGGATAAATAAAGCAAAGCGGGTTAGAGGAGTTAAAGAGAGTGAGGAGAAATGGAATATCGTTGTGAGGTTCAAAGAACCAGGAGTGAAGAGTTTGGATCCATTAAAATTGACGAAAATAATTAAGAATCAGGTTGGCGAGGTTAAATATGCTAGGATTCTCAATGATGGCAATCTATTGATTGGATGTAACTCTGAAGAGCAGCTTGAAAGAGCTTTAAAACTGCAAGATGTTGGGAAAACAGTGGTGGTGAAGGTGGTGAAAGTGGGTGAACAAGGAAGTAAAGGAGTGATTTATGGTATTCCTTTAGCAGTTGAGATGAAGGAGCTGGTTAGAAATGTAAAAGAAAAATGTGATGCTGTTCAGAGTGCAAAGCGTTTGACCAAGGGGGTTGAGAAAAAAGAAACCGAGTCAGTTTTGATTCAGTTCAGCACAAAAGAGTTGCCTGCAGAACTATATTTTGGATATATGAGATACAGGGTAAGAGAGTTCACTCATAAGCCAATGAGATGCTACAGGTGTCAGAAGTTTGGTCATGTAGCTAAGGCGTGCAAAGGGACTAAAAGATGTGCTAAATGTGGTGGAGAACATGATTATGGGGAATGTGGAGAGGGGGTAAGACCTAAATGCTGTAATTGTGGAGGGAGTCACAGTGCGGCCTACTGGGGGTGTGACGCAATGAGAAGGGAGAATGAGATTCAGAATGTGAAAAGGAAGGATAGAGTTCCTTATACAGAAGCAGTTAAAAGAGTGGAGCAAACAAAGAGGGTTAATGAAGGAAATGTTAGACAGGAAATAGCAACAGGGAATGCATGGACACAGCAACAAGCACTTGTAAGAGAGAAAGAGAAGGGGAAAAAGGAGTGGGGAGAGAAGAGGAACTTGGTTATCTTTATTGCAGGGGTAATTAATGCAACAGCTGAGGTTAAATCTAAAACTGAAAGGATTCAAATCATTCCAAAGGCAGTAGCTCAGCATTTGGGCATGCAAGACTTAAAATGGGAAGAAATAAGAGACTGTCTGGCTGTACACTCCAGTCAGGACGTCGGTAAAGGATGATCTTATTTATTATGATCATTTTCCAATGGAATGCAAGGAGTCTGTTGGCAAATGGTCAAGATTTTAAACAGTTTATAGATAGTAGGAGTGTAAAACCTGATGTAATGTGTATTCAGGAAACATGGTTAAAACCTAGATTTGATTTTGTGTTACCTAACTATATTGTCATCAGACAAGACAGAGAGCAAGGAAGTGGTGGGGGTTGTGCTACCTTTTTAAGGAAGGGTGTACCCTACAGGGTGTTAGGTACAGGGAAGGAACAAGAATATGTGGTAGTGGAAGTATGGGCAGATAGAAAGAAAATAGTAATAATAAATTATTATAATCCTTGTTAACAGTTAGAATTAAATAAATTAGAGGAAATAGAAGGCCAGGATAGAGATAATGTTTTATGGTGTGGAGATTTTAATGCACACAATACACTGTGGGGAGGGGAAAAGACAGACAACAATGGACAGGTGATTGAGGAAGTAATGAATGATAGGGACTTAGTTTGTTTGAATGATGGTAGAAGGACTAGGATTGATACTAGAACTGGTAAAGAGTCAGTATTAGACCTCACATTTTTGTCTAGTAGAATGGCTCCAAAGTGTGAGTGGGAAGTGCATGGAGAAGGCACTATTGGAAGTGATCATTACCCAATTATATGTAAACTGAATGTTGTTGTAAGGGTGAGCACAGAAGATAGTCATGGAAGGTGGGTTTTCAAAAAGGCAGACTGGAAAAGATTTATGGAAACAAGTGATTTGTATAGTAGTTCAGTCCAAGAAACAAATGATGTTGAAATAAATGAACTTGAGTTGCGACAGAGTATTTATATGGCTGCTATGGATGCAATACCAAGAAGTTCAGGAAAACTAGTAAGACAAGCGGTTCCATGGTGGAGTGTTGAATGTGAAGAGGTAGTTAGGGAAAGGAACAGAGCTTTTAGAAGATTAAAAAAAAACCCATAACTTTCAACATTTGATTGAATATAAGCAAGCACAGGCAGTAGTGAGAAGGAGTATAAGGCAAAAGAAAAGAACATACTGGAGGAGTTATTGTAGCTCAATTGGAAGTGCTATTAATATAAACGATGTATGGGGAATGATCAAGAAAATGGAAGGTATTAGAAGAGAGTGGAATTATCCAATTCTTTCAGACGGAGGACAGTTGGCTGTATCAAACCTAGAGAAAGCAGAAATGATGGTGAACACACTGAGTAAGGTACATAGTTCCAGTAATCTTTCAGAAGAAGAAAGAAGGAGTAGGGAAGAAACAAGGAGTCTATATGCTGAGGTTATTCGAAAGAAAGAAAAATTAGAGGATAAATATAATGTTCCTTTCACCCTGAGAGAGTTAAGAAATGCATTGGATAAGTGTAGGAATTCGGCTCCTGGTAAAGATGAAATCTGTTATAGTATGTTAAGACATTTAAGTGATAAGGGGATTCAGAAGGTTTTAAATGTGTTTAATAAAGTTTGGGAGGAAGGAAAGATTCCTGTAGGATGGAAGGAAGCAGTTATTGTTCCAATAAGAAAACCGGGAAAAGATG
Organism: Sander lucioperca; assembly: GCF_008315115.2. NCBI lineage: Eukaryota > Metazoa > Chordata > Actinopteri > Perciformes > Percidae > Sander > Sander lucioperca. Next base: position 19,055,444 of record NC_050189.1, read on the forward strand.
CTAGTAATCCAGCGAATTATAGGCCAATAGCTCTAATTTCTCACTTAGGTAAGTTAATGGAAAGGTTGGTGAATGGAAGGCTAATGCACTTTATTGAAGAAAGGGGGTTGATGGCTAGTTGTCAGAGTGGTTTTAGAAAGGGAAGGAGTACTATTGATTCAATCATATGTTTTGAGGATGAAATAAGAAAAGCACAGATAAAGAAAGAGACTGTTGTGGCAGTATTTTTAGACGTGGAAAAAGCATATGATATGTTATGGGTAGAGGGTCTTTTAATCAAGATGCATTTGCTAGGAATTGGGGGAAATATGTTTAACTGGGTAATGGACTTTTTAAATAATAGAAGTATTCAGGTGAAAATAGGGACAGAAACATCTAGAAGGTGTTTGGTAGAAAATGGGACACCTCAAGGTAGTGTTATTAGTCCATTAGTGTTCAACATAATGATTAATGATGTTTTTTTCTAATGTTCAATCAGGAATTGGAAGGTCGTTATTTGCAGATGATGGTAGCCTATGGAAAAGGGGGAAGAATGTGAAGTATACTCTGAAGAAGGTACAGGAAGCTTTAACCATAGTGGAGGACCGGGGAAGGAAATGGGGGTTTAGATTCTCTATTGAGAAGACTAAGGCTATGTTTTTTACGAGGAAGAAAATAGATGAAAGTATAAAACTAGAGTTGTATGGTAGGACTTTTGGAAAGGGTTAAAAGTTTTAAATTTCTGGGTGTGTATTTTGATACAAGACTTACATGGAGGGATCATGTTTCAAAAATAGTAGACAAATGTAAAAGGGTATTGAATTTAATGAGATGTCTTGCTGGAACGGAATGGGGAGCAGATGTAGCTTCTTTGAAGCAAATTTATGTATATTTAATTAGAGCAAGAATTGAATATGGGTGTTTGGTTTATGGATCTGCAGCCAAGTCAGTTTTAGCTGGATTAGATATAGTCCAAGCTAAGGCACTGAGAATATGTACAGGAGCTGTGCGATCTTCTCCAGTGTGTTCCTTGCAGGTAGAAACAGGAGAAATGCCACTCTGGTTGCAGAGAAAGCAACTTCAGGCTAACTATTGGGTCAACTTGATGGGTCAAAGGTGTGATCACCCAGTTAAAATAACAATTCAGACAAGTTGGGAGAGAGAGGTGGCAAGAATTTCAAGTTTTGGATGGACAGGGGAGATAGTGGCACAGGAAATGTCTATTCATGATAAGAACTTTTGTCCTGGAGTGCTGTGGCCGTCAGTTCCTTTATGGCAATTGGAGGTCCCAAAGACTGATTTAGACATACTTGGGATTAAGTTAGAAAATCCTGAATCAGATTTAGTGCGTGAATTCCAGTGTCATATAATAGAAAGATATCAGGAACACTTATTAATGTTTACTGATGGTTCAAAGGATCGAGAAACAGGTGCTACAGGAGCAGCTTTTGTTGTTCAGAGGTGGAATGCCCAAGCGAGTAAGAGAACCTCACATTTCCTAAGTGTGTTCACAGTGGAGTTATATGCAATCCTGATGGCAGTACAATGGACTGAGCAGATTCAGAACCAGAAAGTGTTGATATGTAGTGACTCTGTGTCAGCTATCAATAGTATTGGGAAAGGGTCATCAAAGAGTCGACAAGACCTTGTGTATGATATTCTTCTGGCAATTCGAGATGTGAAAATTAGAGGGGTAGAAATATCATTCATTTGGGTCCCAGCTCATGTAGGTATTGCATCAAATGAAAGGGTTGATAAGTTGGCCAAGGAAGCTGCTGAAAAGGAAATCATAGATGTCAACATTAATCTATCTAAGGCGGAGGGTAAAAGCATTGTGTGGCAGGGAACAATTTTAAAATGGCAACAGCTCTGGGAGCAAGAAAACAAAGGAAGGCATCTATTCTCAATTTCTAGGAAAGTAACTGACTCAGTTAATGTTTGTAAAAGAGGGGAAGGTAGACGTAAGGAAGAGGTTATTATTTCTAGAATGAGGATTGGTCACACATTGCTGAACAGCACTTTATTTTAGGTAAACATCAGAGTGGCTTGTGTTCATGTCAGGAACCTGAGACAGTGCATCATGTTTTGATTTCTTGTCGAAATTATGACGACAAAGACAAGATCTACTCAGAGAATTGCGAGAAATTGGTTTGGAAGAAGTATCTCTGAAGAGTATTTTAGAAGTAGGATCAAGTGGGAGGGGAAAACGTTGTTTGTTTAAATTTTTAATAGACACTGGACTGTATAACAGGATATAATGCACTGCGGTGCTAGTTCCATAGATGGCAGCAATGCAACTTTTTGGATGCCGGCTGCCGGCTGCCGTAAAATCCCAAAGAAGAAGAAGAAGAAGAAGAAGAAGAAGAAGAAGAAGAAGAAGAAGAAGAAGAAGAAGAAGAAGAGACGCTGCGAGATCGCGAGATTTGCAGTGGCCAGAGTGAGTCCACACAACAGAGCGAGCAGCCACAGTGGAGAGCTGCTGGATTTCAGAGCCAAAGAGAGGAATGGAGGAGGACAACCAGAACCCGGAGCAGCGGAGCAACAAGGTCCCCAGAAGACAAGCAGCAGGCTCGGACTCTGATACCACCGATGTTCAGGTCAGTGTTCAGGACACAACAACGATACTAAACACACGCGGAGGAGTCTCAAGGCTCCGTGTATCATCCGTTCATTCTGTTGTTAGACATCAAACGTGGAGAAAGGAAAGCCGTGTTTTGATGTCTCCGTTTCCTGCTTTCATCTGGTAGCGACTCAAACTAACTAAATGCGTAGTGTCTTGTTCTCTTTGATCTCGAGAGAGCGCGCGGAACAAACAATGATCCATTTCCCTCCAAAACTCAACAAAACAAGTTGCCGAACAAACACGATAATAGGCGAACTGTGGAGAGTCTCATTAACTGCAGACTAGAGATCATAAACACTTCAATATAAAAACGACCCGATGAAACCAGTTGAGAAACGTTAACAAAGTGTTTTTATCCAGAAAAAAACGCAGTTTACTGCTCCAATATGGCGGCGACGCGCTGCGCTCAGTAGGGGTGGGCGATACTGGGAATTTTGGTATCGATCCGATACCAAGTAAATACAGGGCTAGTATCGCCGATACCGATTACTTTACTTGTAACCAGGGTTCAAAATTAACTTTTTCGTCCACCAGCCAAATGGCTATTCAATGTTCAAATGTCACCAGCCACTCAATAGAGTACCATTGTTTTTTTTTGGCTGGTGAGTGTAGCAAATCTACCAGCCACTTGCATATTTTACCAGCATTTGGCTGGTAGATGGTGCAAATTTGGAACCCTGCTTGTAACGTCACGATCATTGAATAATTTTGTGATTTTGCCTTTAGTTAGTTGATTATGATTATGGTAAAACACAGGACAAAGATTTTAGGCAAATCTAAATGTTTGTATTTACTAACTAGAACAATATAAAACAATGTAACAGTATACAAATAATATAAGTGTATATTTTTGAGTTCCAGTAAAACAATGAAGATTCTTTTCAACTGGCTGAATTATGATAGTAGTTCTATCAGTCTGCTAAAATTGCCTCTCTGATCACTGTGAATAACATTGCTTAATGCTGGAGATTACCTGGATACTCCTGATTTCTTGGCTGAAAAGCCTCTACCAGAGACCTCTGTCTCTGTGTTGGGGGTCTGGTTTGGGGTTCTTCTCTCCCCCCCCCTCCTCCTTCAGCTTTTTTTGCAGCTCGGAGTTCTCTCTCGGGTGAACTGCTTTAATGTGTTTATGCAAATTGGTGGTGTTACCACAGTGGTGAATTACTTTTTTGCACGCATTACATGTGGTAGTGTCTGTATCAGCTGGAGTGAATAAACTCTCCTCTTTCTTTCCGCCATCATCGCAGGCTTCTCTCTCTGATGGATACTGGAAGATATTTAGAGAGAGAGAGAGGGACGTCGTTAGGCCTATTTTAGGGGGGCTGAAGCTACCCCAAAATGTTCCTAAGCCTAAATAATAACAACAATAACAATTTGATTTATCCTCATCCATATTTAGACTAGGGCTGTCAATCGATTAAAAAAAATTAATCTAATTAATTACATACTCTGTAATTAATTAATCAAAATTAATCGCATACATAATTAACGGTGCCTGAACCGATACTTTTTAAGAAAGTAAAAAAAGAAAAGAAAACAAAGGGTACTAAACAACAGTTGGTGACATTAAAGAACGGCTTGTTTATTGCTAAGGCCATATGGTCAAAATTAAATGATTTAACAATAATAATTTATAACAATAACAATAACGTATTTCACTAGTAAATTGCTGTTGAACGACAAAAACAACCACCAGATGGGAAAAGGACATTTACAATAACTTCAAATGCACCACGAGGCTGTAGTTTACCAGTTTCATTGAACGCACCGTCTGCGTTGTTTTTCCGACGGCTAAAACAGTCAAACTTTACACCGTTTAGCGTTAGCTGTCAGCATTTTAACCGTGTTTAATCCAGCTACTAGCTAGCGGTAGGCTAACGTTAGCTGCTGTCGAGTATAGTGTTAACTAGCTAGCGGTAGGCTAACGTTAGCTGCTGTCGAGTATAGTGTTAACTAGCTAGCGGTAGGCTAACGTTAGCTGCTGTCGAGTATAGTGTTAACTAGCGTCACGTGCAGCGGTGTTTGTGTTGCCTGTAATGTCTTCAGAGCATCAGAGAGAAGCACAAATATATCAGTGGCTTCAGATTTCGGTAGCCAGGGTTGGCAGGAAGAAGATTTTTACAAGTAAATGTTCCAATTAATGATCCAGGCAGCACATTCTCGTCTCCCTCCTTCATTTTACAGTCCAACGATGGCTAGAACGGCTCCGGGTCAAACGTCAATATGGAATGGATTAATCAGCGTTATTTTTTTTTAACGCGTTATTTTTTTCTCAGATTAATTAATCGAAATTAACGCGTTATTTTGACAGCCCTAATTTAGACGCAACAAATGATATATAGCTACAAAAGAATAGCCGAAAAGTCGGAAGTTAGACAGAAGTACGGAGAGTCGTTGTGCTATCAAGATGATGCACCGCACCGTCTCGTTGCATTGGTGTGAACGGGCAGCTTTCAGAGCGTTGCGAGTAACTGGAGGATTCATCTCGTCTCGTCGCTACTCTTTGGTCTGAACTCGCAATGCACCACCACCCCCCCACACACACACACACACACACACACACATACACACATTAATGGTGAAAGGAAGATTGATTACACGTAGTGATACAGAGTGAAAATGTAAGTTGTTTAATTACCTGCTTACCGTTAGCTACGTTTTCTTTTGGTAAAGAAAAGGGGATATTTTGGTTTTCTATGGAAAACTATAGTTAACTAAAATAAAAATGAAATGGTTAACTTAGCAAGCTAATCACAACTCTTTATTCATTGCCAATAATATAACCTGTTTAGGCATATTCTAAAACAACATCAATCCCCATGCAATGTTGTTGTCACTGAAAACTAAATGTCATAGGGTCCCTGTTAATGTTATTGTACCGGTTTATCCTTTAATTCATTGAGCAGATGGATATTGGAAGA
>NC_050189.1:19065966-19145966 GCF_008315115.2 Sander lucioperca
GGTTTCCGCTATGTACACCGCGCACCACCGCTCCTTCAGCTGTTTATCATAAAGTTGTAGAGCCATCTCCTTTACTGAACTCAAGCAAACTACTCCGCTCTCTCTCCCGCTAGTGTGAGCAGAGCAACTGTAACAGTGACAGGACGTCATCACTCACGAAGTCATGGCACCCAAATTAACAGGGCGAGTACTACTTCACTCAATTAAGTGATAAACAGTGACGAAAGCTGTGACATGAAATCCGCATTTACGCGGGTCCCGTGAAATTTGACAGCTACAGTTTATTGGAAACTAGCATTGTGGACACTGAATTTGATGAATTTACGGTTTATCAGACCCCAGATGAGGCAAGAAGCTAACGTTAGCTAATGCTGTGGTGATGGTCCCTCTTCCTCTGACTCCCCGCTGCAGGAGAACACTGTAGTCCTCCGACACCGTTTATTAAAGTTACTATTTTAAAACCGTTTTCCAGGTTAGTGGGGGTGCATACCACTCAAAACCAGCTGTTTTTCTGATGGGATAGTCAACAATTAAAGGTCAAGATTAAATTGTAGTCACCTCAACGTATTTTCTTGTCTTTGTTTTTGGTAGTAGTGTTTGGTGTAGTTTCATCGTCCATACGACTCTGATTTACTTTTGTCGGGTCCCCTTCATGGAATGGATGATTAAGTTAGACTCAATGTTTTCTGTTGAGGTGCTGAAGCATTGACGTCGTGCTATTATTGTGGTAAGCTAGTTCGATTTTGCAGTAGACACACTGTACAGAGTTCGTTTTTACGATTGAACGGATTCCAAACTTTGGACACTTTCTGTCGTTTTCTCCGTCCTGTCTCTTCTCTTAGCCCCTCACTATTTACGCTGCCGTCAGTCTTCGTAGCATGTGTCGCCAGCAGCGTCAGCCCGGTGTGTGATACTAATAATCATCCGTGCGGAAACACTGAGCGATACAACATTGGTAACAATGATTAAACGAAGCTTTGGGACAAATCATTTTGCATTGAGGTTTTTTAGCAAACAAATTATTCAAGTTACTTGAGGAATTGTTTTGGCCGTAATAAAGAGATGAAGAGAATTGTGTGAGAGCATGTCTAGGTGTTCACTAACTCTCTCTGTTTGTCTGTTGCTATAGAAACGAAGAAAGGGACTGAAATGTCACCACTGTCAGCACTGTGACAAATCCTTCACAACATCAACGTATTTAAAGATTCATCAGAGAGTTCACACTGGAGAGAATCTGCACAGCTGTGATCAATGTGGGGCAGCTTTCACAACACGGAGTTCCCTAAAATTACATCGATGCGTTCTCACTGGAGAGAAGCCATACAGCTGTGATCAATGTGGGGCAGCTTTCACACGCCAGAGGTACCTAAAAATACATCAACGCCTTCACACTGGAAAGAATCTGCACAGCTGCGATCAATGTGGAGCAGCATTCACAGGACAGAATAACCTAAAAAGACATCAACGCCTTCACACTGGAGAGAAGCCGTACAGCTGTGATCAATGTGGGGTAGCTTTCACAGGAAAGGGTGACCTAAAAAGACATCAACGCCTTCACACTGGAGAGAATCTACACAGCTGTGATCAATGTGAGGCAGCTTTCACAACACGGAGTTCCCTAAAAACACATCAATACAGTCATACTGGAGAGAAGCCGTACAGCTGTGATCAATGTGGGTCAGCTTTCATATACAAGAAATCCCTAAAAATACATCAACGCGTTCACACTGGAGAGAAGCCGTACAGCTGTGAACAATGTGGGAAAACTTTTTCTCACAGTAGTGACCTTAAAATACATCAACGCATTCACACTGGAGAGAAGCCCTACAGCTGTGATCAATGTGGGAAAACATTTTCTCAGCGTGGTAGCCTTAAATCTCACCAGCGCATTCACACTGGAGAGAAGCCCTACAGCTGTGATCAATGTGGGAAAGCTTTCACAACACGACTTGCCCTAAAACTCCATCAACATATTCACAGTGAAGAGAAGCCATACAGCTGTGACCAGTGTGGGAAAGCTTTCAAAACACGGCGTGCCCTAACACTCCATCAGCGCATTCATACTGGAGAGAAGCCGTACAGCTGTGAACAATGTGGGAAAGCTTTCACAAGACGGAGTTCCCTAAAACTCCATCAACGTGTTCACACTGGAGAGAAGCCGTACAGCTGTGGTCAATGTGGGAAAGCTTATTCTCATCGTAAAAACCTTAAAGTCCACCAGCGCATTCACGCTGCCTCGTTGTGAACATGTTTCAGAGCCAAGTTGTTTCCTCCTGCCTCCTTCTCATGCCCTGATAGCTGTTGTTATATTGTTATTACGCTCCCTCCCTTTGAAGAGATAGTCCTGTTAGAAGCCTATCAGAGGCTGTTTCTCCTGATTCAGTTTGTTTTAATGATTGCTGAGAATGATTTGTTACAGATGTGTTCCCATTATTGTCTTTGTCTGCATCATACATAGTTTCATGGGTGGTGGTGGGGGTGGGGTGCCTTTGGAATTAAAATAGCCCCACATCGTCACATACCCTTCACCATACCTAGAGATTGGCATGGGGTACTTTCCATAAAATCATCTCTCAATGCAAATCAAACCAGCTATTAGGCTAACTGAAATAAAACCATGCCAATCTCTAGGTATGGTGAAGGGTATGTGATGATGTGGGGGTATGGTGAAGGGTATGTGATGATGTGGGGGTATGGTGAAGGGTATGTGATGATGTGGGGGCCAAGGGAACTTTACCAGGATGCATAGTATCCTGGATCCATGAAATAACTGGCCTTTCAAAATAAAATTCTGCCTGCCTCTATGGGAATTTAACATAGGGGTGTACTGACTTATGCCCCATGTATTTTAAGGAAGAACATTTATTTATTTACGATACATTATTCATTCACAAAGAAAATTGGTGCCCTTAAAGGTTGGATTTTTCCTCATTTTTTTAATTAAGGCATTAAGATCAATTTCCTAAAGATTATTTTTTTATTCCTCTTTTTAGTCAACTTTAGCATGGGTGTCCTAATTTGTTCACACGACTGTATGTGAAAATTCTACTTAAGTACATTAAGTTACATTACAACACTGTGCAACCCTGGCTATTAACATGTTGCATGATGTTTTTCTATTTGTGTTAAATTAATGGGTAAAGCAACATATGGAAACTAACAATTTCTGAAAAATTGCTGTTTGAATGCTGGATGCTGAAAGGGTGGCTTGCATTGCTGGCTTGAATTTAAAAGAATAGATTCTGTAAATGGATGGAATCAAATTTTTTAAGCAGGGCTCTAGAGTGCGACCAACGTGGTCTCTAATTAACTCTAAATTTGATGCTAGGGAGTGTGGCAAGCTGGTTTAGCCAAGGCCAAAGGGGAAGAAGGCCAAATTACAGGTGTTGGCCATCTGAGGGGCATGCGACAGCAAGGGGGGACCTGCTATAAGACTTTGAGTACAGTATAATTGTGCTTCAAATATATATTAAAAAAAAATAATGACCTACTCCTTATTCTTTTTGAAAATCATGTACATAATACATATATGAATGTATATGGAGTGTGATTAAAAAGGTGACCTTTTGGGAAAAATGTGGGTGCACCTAAATTTTGTGCTGGTGCACCGAAATGAAAAAAGTTAGTCTGGAGCCCTGTTAAGGGCTTATGATGCTCGAAAACTCACAAAAAAAAAATTCACACACATGTCAGACTTGGAGAAGTTCTGCAGTGATAGGGTTCGAGCGTCTCAAGCAGGTTCCAACGCACCCCCAAATTCTCTCCATTTAGTCTTTTTTTTTTACCATTTATTGTGTTGCTGTTTTCTAGTTTCATCACTTGATGTCACTGTTGCCTTGTTGTATTTTGCCCTGGATTTCAATAAAAGTTTAGAAAAAGTACCATCCCATGATGCATTGCGTGGTCTGTTGCCGTAAAACAGTAGCTACTTCATTCAAGTTTTGAGTATTGATACTCTTCTCAGAAGACTGACACTGTGCATGCTAAAGACTTAAATAGGTCTGACAGATGTGAAGTCTTCTTTCTCTTACTTTAGCGAAGCAATCTGCGTGAATAATAAAGGTACATGTAAATTATGTAATTGAAATAAACACAATTGAAGCAGTTCTCTTGCAAATTAACAAAGAGTCAATATATATAACGGGCGAACCATGCCAAAAAAAGACATGTCACATGGTGGGCGGCAGGAGAACTTAAAAAAAAACAAAAAAAAACGAAACTGCGCCGCCAAACGGTTTTCTGTTATCTACCATTTCACTGTGTGGGGAATTGGCAAATCGGCGCCCCCTGCAGCTGCAGGCGCCCTGCTTGCACCCCCTACTTTCACAATGAAATGGACTAGTCCATAATGGCGCTGGCGCTAAAGATAAACACACGGTGACAGGAGAACTGGGAAGTACACACAGATGGAGCAAGACGAGTCTAAACCTTTCTTTTATGTCAATGGTCTAAATGCAAAAATCAAACAAAGTTACCCAAGCGGCTCAAATTAAAAAAAAAAGCGGAAAGGCGTGTTTTCGGCAGTAGCAGGACCTTCATCAGCTCCCGTGGCTGATGTTAGTGGTGGTGGTGTCGGCAGCAGTGGCATGCACAGTGAGGAGGAGATGGGAGGACAGGGACAGAGATGAGGGAGGGAGGGTAGAACCTGCGGTAAGCACAACTCCCCTTAAAACACTTTGCCCCTTGATAAAACTGAGCCAAAAACTGAGTGGTGGACAAACTGTTGATAACACTACAACAATAGAGAACGTAGGCATGCTTTACTGTATGATTGCATTAGTAGCCTAGATAAACGTTGCACATCATGCAAACTTTCTTAATGAGAATTGTAGCTTTTCTATCTGCTTTGGCAGACAAAAACTCATGATAGACCTCTTCAAATTAAAGCACAGGGCCTCTTGAAATGATAATAAAAAAGTTTGTTTTATGATTCATGAGGAGTATACTGTTTTATTGTATTAATAAATGGCACTCTTTTGAAGTATTTCATGTGTCAACTCTCACTGATTCTTGCTTACTCATTACATGGCGTTAGTAGTTTTAAAGTGCCCATATTATGAAAAAATCACTTTTTCTGGGATTTGGGGTGTTATGTTGTGTCTCTGGTGCTTCCACACACATACAAACTTTGAAAAAAATCCATCCATGCTGTTTAGGGTGAGATACAGTTTCTGAATGTGTCCTGCCTTCAGTCTCTGGGTGAGCTGTTCAAAATCGGCACGGCTTGTGACGTCACAAGCCGAAACGAGCAGGCTAACCGCAACCATTAGCTCGTAGCGTTAGCATGCTAATGCTAGCATGCTAACGCTAGCATGCTACCTCATTCTCAATAGCAAAGCACTGCTACAACACACACAAGTTCACCATAATCTACAAAAGAACTACTTACATGTGCACCCTCATTTAGAAGTCTCCCAGCTAATCCTGCCTTGTAACTGACCGAAGTTGTAGAAACAGCCTTTCTTTTACTGTCTATGGAGCTAGCTAGCTGACATGATCTACATCTGAGCTACTGAGCATGTGCAGTGCAATCAAAGATAGTACAGAAGAAGAAGAAGAAAAGAGGTCTCACTCTGTAGCTAAAACAGAGACCAGCTGAAAAGAGGATCTGCAGCAGTGAGAGAGAGCACTGCAGTACAACAACAATATGGTGTTTTTTGAAAATTAAACCATGTAAACCTATTCTGGTACAACCTTAAAATGCAATTATGAACCTGGAAATGAGCATAATATGGCTGCTTTAAGGAGTAGGAGCTGGTATACATATACAGGGGAGAGCAAGGACAGGTGGTATTTGTGATCTTATGTGGTGGACCGGTCTGGGCCAAAATGCCAGGGCCAATATTTGGTCCCAGTCCGTCCTTGTCAGTCACTGTAGCTCAAGCAGAGAGGAGCTTTTCCAAAGCTAAAGTTGATCAAGTCATACCTGAGGTCAACCATGTCCCAGGAACGGATCACTGGCCTTGCCGTCATCAATATCAATCACTCAATAGGGGAGCAGATTTCATATGATGACGACATTGATGATTTTGCATCAAGGAAGGCCAGAAAGGTCAGGTTTTAGTTTGTGTTTTCTGTTCTTAGTGCAATAGTGTAATAATTACATTCTCTTTAGTGGGTCATCACATTTGTGCAATGAAGGATTTGTGCTATTTAGAATATTTATTCTATATTTTATTTGTATATTATTCTTAATATTTTATATTATTGTTGCTCTCTGCTCTTATTAAAATGTTTATGATTGTATATATTTTTGGCACATTTATGTATATAGTGTATATTTATTTTAGGCTCTGATAACCTATACTGTCATATTTTGTGTAGAATTGTGTTCATTGTCTTTTCGCAATGTTGGAGGTGGAGATTGTGCACCTTAAAAAGTGTGTTTCCTGTTGTAATTGCAATAGTTAAATAACTGGATTCTCTTAAAGGACAATTCCGGCGCAAAACTAACCTAGGGGATAATAACGGATGTGCACCCACTCTGTTGTTCTCTGGGACGTGTTTTCATGCTAATTGATTGTGTTTGTAGCTTCAACGAAGCTAGCACGGACCGCTGGTTAGCTTACAATGCTAGTATTCGGGGCACAGGGAAAGTAAAAACAAATTGCTATTTATACCACTAAAAAGGCTCAAAATATCACCAAACTTCAACGGTTGCATAATGAGGGTCCCTAAATGCTAACCGAAGCATTGAGAACTTTGTAAGTGTACCGACAGTTTATTGAACGAAGAGCTGCGGGAGCTCCGAGGAGATATGAGTCAAACTAAACAACGGCATAATAGTACACACAAATATTAAGACATTTCTGTGATATAAGTCAATAATACAAAATACTGACCGAAATGTGTTTTAATCCAGTAACGTTAGTCGAACAGCTCCACTGTAGTCAGTATTTGCTGTACCAACAGGTGTTGACTGAAAAAGACTGTTCCTCCTGGATTTTTGTTTCCAGCTACTTGCGATCTAATTGGAGATGAACAGCCAATCAGAATTGACCTTTAATTCTCCTATTGGTTGGTTTTGTGGCACATTTGTAACGCTGTGAAAATCTGAGCGAGTGTGCAACCTGGTCTCACAGAATTCCATGAAATGAACACGGCCCCTTAACTCAAAATCTGTGACAGTTTCACGGAATCGCCGAAAATTCCGTGACGGGCCCACGGATCCGATGCCTATGTAAGTCAATGACAGGCATCATCCGTGGTCTACACACGGATTCCCGGATCACAGCACGTTTCTTTCTGCCAGTCGGGCTGCGGCGGAGAAGCTGTATACCTTTGCTATTATTAGTATTTTTAGCCCAATAACCGCTGATTTAATCAACATTTATTCACCAGATCTTATCATGGTTTATTTGTATTTCTTTATTTTATTTCTTTATTTTCTGTTATTATTTCGGTCTATTTCGGCAAGGGAAGCTGGATTGCTTGTTTGTTTATTTATATTTTTTAAACTATAACGCTAGATCTATCAACATTTATTTAGAGGTTATCATAGTATACATTTCTTTATTTTAATAATATTATTTCGGTCTTATTACCGGTGAAATATTACAGTATACTGTAATACAGAACATTACGATATGATCCGAGCTACTGACACGCATTCAAAGCCGATATCCCACAATGCAATACGGGCATTCATTCACAGAATTGGGCAGCGATCAGCTGGTCTTTAACGACAGTATCGCTTCAATATACATATATACAGTCAGTGGTTTAGTCACCAGCAACAACACGTTGCTCAGCTTTGTTCTAGTAAGTTATGCACCGTAATAACATTTAAAAAAATCCGCGGAAAACTCCGGAAGTGACGTGGTACTCGGCGGAGACGAATATAAAAAATACAATTTAAAAAAAGATAAAAAATACATAATATTCGTAATATTGATGTTTTTGTCTAACGTTGTATTTGAGGATGTAAACAATGAAGATATTAATAATAATAAAATACAGTTTCATGTATTTGTCTCATGTATTGTGTGTTCGGCCGGACGGCGGCGGTAATCTGCAATGGAATGAAGCCAGCAGCCACGGCAGAGAGCAGAAACACAGGAGTCGAACATGTCCCCCCACCCTCCTCGGAAGAACTACAAGTGCACAAGTTTTGTAACAGGTTCTGGGGCCCGTCTATAGTGGAAGTTGTAGTTTTTAAATATATTGGTATATTTCTCATAATTAGAAGTTGGTAGTGTAGAATTTTGGATACACCCTGGGGTTTATTTTGGGATGGGGAACACACTGGTTTCATCAGATTTTAAAAATATAATCGTTGAATAGGTGAAAATAGCTTATTACCATATTTGACAGTGCTTAGAGTGGGTAAACTTTGGAGACCATATCTACATGATAGCTGAGGTCCAGAGCTTTCTAGAACAGCTGGTCCTATGTGTGTAGCACCTTCTGTTGCTAAATGATAAGCCTTCAAACATGGACTGGGTTCAAGGTTCAGAGGTCAATACTATCCAGATAGAGAAGTTTCCAACGATGTCTTTGCTATAGTCCTACGACAACGCTTTAATTTTTACATACCATGGAGACCACTTTGCAGGAGATACTTTATTGTCCCCAGAGGGATATCTGCCTTGAGTTTAAATGCTTCACACATAACACTTGAGATATTGTTTTATCATTCAGCTGACATATACTTACAATAAAAAAACATAAACAAAGTGATATGCAGCCAGACTGAAGCACATTATCAGCCACAATCTATTGTTCATCTTTCACAAACAGTGACAAGAGCAACCAACACACAACCCTATATGCATTATATCATGAAGCTATTCCACAACCAGCCTTAAGCAACATTATTTAAAGTTTTAATTGAGGTAGGTCCAAATTAGGCCTATAGTTTAGAAATATTTAGTTTACATTGGGGTGCCAGCAGAGGATAAGAGCTACTTGGCATGGAGAATAAAGATCAGACCATATTAGGTGCTTGCCTGGAGAGACTGGTTTCTATTCCTCTCCACAACCTTCATGACAGTCACCTGACAACCAAACTTTAAATGAGATGTTTTTAGATATTGTCATGCTTTCTGACATATGAATATGCTCTGTAATGCAGCCTTGTATGACATAAACCCTCTTATTCACCGTGTCTGCTCTAAATGATAACACACACTTTGAACACGGGCCTTCCAGCCAGGTGTTGATCACATGAACACCAAGGTGCCTATAGGAGCAGAGCCCATTGATTGGTTCATCATTTATGACCTCTGATACCCTCCGACCCATGTCACGTCACAACCAACTGCTCAGTTTGTGAAAAAAAAAAGCCAAAACATTGCATTGTGGGATATCGGCTTTGAATGCGTGTCAGTAGCTCGGATCATATCATCAGAGGTGGGTAGAGTAGCCAAAAATTGTACTCAAGTAAAAATACTGTTACTTCAGAATAATATGACTCAAGTAAAAGAAAAAGTAGTCATCCAAATAATTACTTGAGTAAGAGTAAAAAAAGTGCTCAAGTACTGAGTAACTATTGAGTAACGTCTGATTTATTTTTTAACACAAGCATTCAATCAGACGGACAAAAATACAAAATAATCATCTTTAGGCACATTATAGTTCATCCACTCAAATAAATTAAAATTAATTAATTAATTAATTACAAAATAGCTTAAATTAAAATAATCCAGGTGAATTCAAGTACTTAAAAAATAAAATCAATAAAATAATAATAAATAAAAAAAAAACGAATAAGCACAAGTAACACAAATTTCCAAACCTTTATACTTTTTTACCAGGCTCTGCAGGCAGAACTAGAACAAGGTAATGTAGCTGCTGTTTCGCACTTTTACTAAGGTAAACATGCTTTCAATATGAGGCCAGAGGCCTGTACTACGAAGCAATATTTGGCGTTAACGAGGTAACTTCAGGTTCAACCCAGGGTTTTCTGTATCACGACGGTGGATCACTTGTTACCGGGTTAAATCGCCGTGGTAACTTACGCCGAACACCTAACCTGCTCTGGAGCGGGTTATGTTGGAGATTAGAGATCAACCGGTGTTAAAGCACCGCCTACTGACCAACCAATACTCGACTGATAACGGCGTCACCGTTCTTAGAAAGATCAGGTGGAGGTCGGTGCGCGGAGAGAGAGAGAGAGAGAGGGAGAGAGAGAGAGAGAGAGGGAGAGAGAGAGAGGGAGAGGGAGAGGGAGAGGGGGAGAGGAGGAGAGAGAGGTGCGCACATAAAAGTTAAAACATTTAGAGACTGACAACCCCGTTAACATTCCCTGATGGGTATTTTTATGAAAGATATAGATTTTAACGGGAAGGAATTACACATAGGCTATTTGTCGGCTTGTTGAGCCGTGTGTCGCCAATGCGCACAGCGGTTTGAATTATGTTTTTATACATTTTATTTGCTCTCACGATCGCTTCCCACCGCCAGGGTTGCAACTGAAATAATAGGCTAAAGCATCGGCAGTTTATGGAAAGCACAAGTGTAAATATGGTCAGATCTAGTGCCTGGCTGATGGGGAAGTGATATTAATAAGCGTTGTGATTTACGCATCTACAGCATTGCCTATTTATTTATTTTTTTGCCAGATTTCCTTTCTGTTTCAGGAAGCAGCGACTGTAGGCTATTGCATTTTGCCTGCAAATCTGTGTCTGTGTTCTTCATATTTATGTAGAATTATAATTTGCTCTTCTTATATAAAATATGCAGCTCTGGTAGATGTCTGTGATTGGTCGTGCTGTGCAAACACCGTCTCTTTTATGTGAACGCTGGATTGGGAAAACCCTGGGTTGATTGAACTAGTTGTTAACCACCGTCGTGACACAGGTTATACGGGACCGTGGTTGTTAGGTTAGCTAGGTGAAGCCGGGTCACTGAAAGAAATCCAGGGCCTGTTGATATGGATTCGTAGTACAGGCCTCTGGGGCGTTCTTCCTCGTCTGTGTCTGCATTGCCGACGGTTGATTCTGACCCGTCCCGCCCGTTCTCTTAATACATCCATGGTCCCGCCGCTGAGATTGAGGATGGTCACGTGACGAGACTGCACAACTACGTTTGATTGGTGAAACACAGTCACGTGGTAGTGCATTTAGCGGAAGTCTCTATCTCTGTCAAAATAAAACATTAAAATTAGGCGTACGCGGGGTGATAAAAACAATGACGCGTATAATACCAAAGAGGTAAAAAGAAAAGTAACGAGCTCATTGTAGCCTAATGTAGCGGAGTAAGAGTTCGGTTTCTTCTTCACAAATCTACTCAAGTAAAAGTAAAAAGTATAGTGATTTAAAACTACTCCTAGAAGTATAATGTTTTCAAAAACTTACTCAAGTAAATGTAACGGAGTAAATGTAACTCGTTACTACCCACCTCTGCATATCGTAATGTTCTGTATTACAGCATATTGTAATATTTCACCGGTAATAAGACCGAAATAATATTATTAAAATAAAGAAATGTATACTATGATAACCTCTCAATAAATGTTGATAGATCTAGTGTTATAGTTTAAAAAATATAAATAAACAAACAAGCAATCCAGCTTCCCTGGCCGAAATAGACCGAAATAATAACATTAAAAGAAATACAAATAAACCATGATAAGATCTGGTGAATAAATGTTGATTAAATCAGCGGTTATTGGGCTAAAAATACCAATAATAATAAAATGATCCGGGAATCCGTGCGTAGACCACGGATGATGTCTGTCATTGACTTACGTAGGCATCGGATCCGTGGGCCCGTCACGGAATTTTCGGTGATTCCGTGAAACTGTCACAGATTTTGAGTTAAGGGGCCGTGTTCATTTCACGGAATTCTGTGAGACCAGGTTGGAGTGTGAAAGAGTTGAGCGCGCAGAGTGAAGATGTTGAGACATGTATGCAAATACATTTATTGTGCACGAAATAGGTTTTTGTTTACTCAAACTAAATTATTTTTTGCGAGTGTTAATTTCTGCTCAAAATGCAATGTAATGTGCTTGCAAAATATAGTTCTCTGTGCTCAAAACATTCAATTACTCACTCAGGAATGAGGCACATATATAACGCCATACTTACCATGCATACTGAATCACAGGGTCAGTCCATGTCCTGTCATTGCAGGCGTCTCATGCTTATACATCCCTTAGGACATTCATGTGGATTTTTTATTCAGTATCTTTTCTTTTATTGTCCATATTATTCATGCATATTTGTCATTTTATCATCCTGTTTATGTGTGTGTAGCAACGGTAGCTAAGGGGCATGGTTTAGTACGGGGTTGTGACCGCGAGATTTGCAGCGGCCAGAATTCAGAGCGAGCAGCCACAGTGGAGAGCTCTCTCTCTCTCTCTCTCTCTCTCTCTCTCTCTCTCTCTCTCTCTCTCATGATCCTGTTGTAGCAACGGTAGGTAAAGGGGCGTGGTTTACTACGGGGTTGTGACCGCGAGACGCTGCGAGATCGCGAGATTTGCAGTGGCCAGAGTGAGTCCACACAACAGAGCGAGCAGCCGGATTTCAGAGCCAAAGAGAGGAATGGAGGAGGACAACCAGAACCCGGAGCAGCGGAGCAACAAGGTCCCCAGAAGACAAGCAGCAGGCTCGGACTCTGATACCACCGATGTTCAGGTCAGTGTTCAGGACACAACAACGATACTAAACACACGCGGAGGAGTCTCGAGGCTCCGTGTATCATCCGTTCATTCTGTTGTTAGACATCAAACGTCGAGAAAGGAAAGCCGTGTTTTGATGCGTTTCCTGCTTTCATCTTGTAGCGACTCAAACTAACTAAATGCGTAGTGTCTTGTTCTCTTTGATCTCGAGAGAGCGCGCGGAACAAACAATGATCCATTTCCCTCCAAAACTCAACAAAACAAGTTGCCGAACAAAGACGATAATAGGCGAACTGTGGAGAGTCTCATTAACTGCAGACTAGAGATCATAAACACTTCAATATAAAAACGACCCGATGAAACCAGTTGAGAAACGTTAACAAAGTGTTTTTATCCAGAAAAAACCGCAGTTTACTGCTCCAATATGGCGGCGACGCGCTGCGCTCAGATACTAAAGTTAGAAAGATATTCAAAGATTCTAACTTCCGGGATCAATTACTCTGTAGCGAAATGTTATTAAATCACAAAGGACGCCCCTTTCCTATCGTAGTAAGGTAAACAACGAGCTACAAACTCATTTTCATCAACACGAGCCGTCCTCCAACCTGCAGTAAGACGAGTGTTTAGGGACCGTCTACAAACTACAACACTGAAAAGAGATACAACCAAAATATGTATTAATTTAATGAATAAATAAGGTAGTGTCTCCAAACTTACCTCAATTATAACGTGTCTCCTGCTGGTTGTACTACAACACGTAGTTAAAAAAAATAAACATAATCATCATTTTTGGGAATATTTTTTCCAAAGAATTCAATATATGTCATACTTAAGAGAGTAATGTCTCCAAAACTACTCCAGATTTATGGTGTCAGTTATGGAATCAGTGATACAACCAGCAATTTCTTGCTAGAAAAATCTAGATGCCTTGTCCTGCGATACAGGAATTTCAGTTTACCGGCATACTTGGATAATGATTTGTCAGCAATAGATTTACAGGTTAATGACTGCTCTAATGTTAACCCCAGGTATGTGACATTTTTCTATTTCAGTGCCATTACATGTGACCTTAAAACATTTAATATTGTAAATAAAATAGAGTCATGTCTCTAAACTTACCTCACACATAAGTTGTATTCTTCTGGTTGTACTATATCACTTACCTTTCAAAAATAGGCATATACATAATTTTGGGGAATATGTTTTGCCAAAAACCTGTAATATATGTGTGGATTCAGTGTGGAACTTGCACAAGATGGTTCACATGCAGTGCCTTGTAATGACTGAATGTATTTCTATAGTTAATTGCGATTAATCACATGTTTTATCACATGATTATCATTCTATTATTTTGCATTTCAGAACAGTTTTTAAGTACATATTAACAACGGAAAGCAGTTCTTACCAGTGGATCTTGATTGGGAATCAAATGAATGCAAGGAAAGATTTGTATTTGTTAATTAATTTACTGTAAACAAGAAAAATTTGTGAATGTCATTATATCGTTGGAAATTGTCATTATTGCACAATTCCTCCAAGTACCTAACTAAAAAATCCCTATCTTACCAGAGTCAATATAGTGTGCAGTAACTCCTAAATCATTTTGATTACTCACTGACGTCCAGTGATCACCGGTTAATGAGACAGCGTTTGTACTTTGCAGCAGTTCCAGTGTGGCTGCTTTCTCCGTTTCATTCAGGCTGTGTGTGTGCGTGGGGTTACTGTCCCCCTCGACGGCAACGAGACAGGTCAGAACATGCCAACCATAGTACTTCTTTAAGACCCGAGACTTCTACGATGCTGACAGGTCTGCAGTTAGTTGCCACCCGTTTCGCAAGAGCTGTAGTAATTTTTTGGGATTTGGTTTCATCAACAGGTCGGCGAGTAGCACTCTCCAAAATAGTGCTTTGCCTGAGCCCACTGAGCTAACTGTACTACTATGCTTAGCTCCGTAGGTGGTAGCTCAAGCTTGATGTGCTTCAGTGATATTTTAATTCGGCTTTACACAATGTGCATATGGCTTTCGACTATGAGCCTTCCGGGAGTTTTGGAAAATAAAAAGCAACATTCAGATTGTGTTTCTGCTGTCTTTCTCCATCATGCCAGCAGCCTGCAGCAGCAGGAGTTGTTAAAGTGGCCATAGTATGTTCATTTTCAGGTTCATAATTGTATTTTGAGGTTGTACCAGAATAGGTTTACATGGTTTAATTTTCAAAAAACACCATATTTTTGTTCTACTGCACATTGCTGCATCTCCTCTTTTCACACGCTGTCAGGTTTCTGTTTTAGCTACAGAGTGAGACCTCTTAACTTCTGTAACATCTCTGTTGTCAGTCACACATGCTCAGTAGCTAGGTAAGGATTACATGAGCTAGCTAGCTGTTTCTGCAACTTCGGCCTGTACAAGGCAAGATTAGCCGGGAGACTTCTTCTAAACGAGGGCGCACTTCCAACTTTGCGTGGAATACCTGCAGAACAGGGACATGGAAGTAGTTCTGTACAATTTATTTTGTAGATTAGGGTGAATTTGTGTGTGTTGTAGCAGTGTTTTGCCATTGAGAACGAGCTAGCATGCTAGCGCTAGCATGTTAACGGTTAGCCCCCTAGGTCCCTCGTTTCGGCTAGTGACGTAGAAAGCCGTGCAGATTCTGACCAGCTCACCCAGAGACTGAAGGCAGGACACATTCAGAAACCGTATCTCACTCTAAACAGCATGGATGTTTTTTTTTTTTTTTCCAAAGTTTGTATGCGTGTGGAAGCACCAGAGACACAAAATAGCACCCCAAATCCCAGAAAAAGTGTTTTTTTTCATAATCTGGGCTTTTAAGAGGAAGTATGGCAGCTTGATGGTAGGTAAAGGTGCGGCAAAGGGTTAAAATAGTAGCCTGTTGGGCACGACGCGAAGCCGAGTGAAGTGTAAAATAAATTAATAAATGGCAGCATAAAAATTAACGCGTTATGCTCGGCCCGTAATCACATCGTGATTAACGCGTTAATGCTGACAGCCCTAAAAAATATTTAAAACACAACAATCATTTCTAACATTATTTTATTGAACATTGAATTGACAATGACAGGCACTACTAAAAAAATGACATACACTTTAAAGTGCAGTTTTCTACTGATATTTTCTTTCAACTAACGCAAACAATCACGATATGGTGCAACCTTTCAATTCAATTTTATTCATAGTATCAAATCATAACAAGAGTTATCTCGAGACACTTTACAGATAGAGTAGGTCTAGACCACACTCTGTAGTTTACGAAGCCCCTTTTTTGTTAGGAAGAAACCTCGGGCAGACCCAGACTCTTGGTAGGCGGTGTCTGACGGCACCGGTTGGGGGAGTGGTGAATGGTGGCAATAATAGTCATAATAAAGATAGTGAAACAGTGACCACAATGGTAGTCGTAGTAGTTCATGTCAGCAACTTTTCGCGACATGTATATTGCGCCAGTTGATATTGCGAAGACAATAAAAAAACGATATGCTGTGCAGCCCTACCATTAGCATTATTAATACAGATCTGAAATTATTGTATATGTGAAAATTAACATTGTTGATTTGTTCATTATGAATGAATGTGATATTGATTTTTCTTTTGTTCTGCCACCTTTTTTCTTTATATTTTATAGAGGGACCCTCTGCTACATACACATTTAGTGCATCAAATACTAAGCTGTTAAAGTCAGTTTTTGGCATGATTTTATAAATCATGTTTTAATATTAAACACATATGTGGCACAGTGAATCCTTACAATGAACTGTATCTGTGGATGGCTACCTTAGTGACTACCTCACCTATAGGCCAGTAAGCATATCATCAATATGTGTTTTTTCACAATAGGCTGATTTATATTGCTAATTTTATGTTTTACAAACACAGCAGAAAACACATTTGCCACCAAACTCTTTCTGTAAGCCTGAGGGGTTGCCTAACACTATTTAACATGATACTATGGCTACATTGTCTCTATTTAATTAAAGCCAAAATAGACACTTTTAATCAATTACAAATTAAATCACTAATGTCTTCTTGTATGACTACAATATTGTGTATGTTCGTATAGTTACTTCAGAAAAACAACAAATGTAGCTTTAGAAAGACCTTTATTTCACATGAGCATTAACCTAAAAAACCCCCACATATAAATCACAAACACTGGCAATATTTTTAAGATTATGTTAAATTGATGAATTAAATAATGTAGTTCACCTTACAAACCAGGGTACATTCCACACATAAAACAATGCTGTGGGTCAAGGTAAAGGCAAACTTAACTGTCACAAGACATGTCTGCATAATAAAAAGAGGTAGTTGAATTACTAGTGCCACATTGTTAGTTACAGTAGAAATGATTGCCATTACAAACCACAATATAAAAATACAGCTTAACATATAAAGCTTAAAGCACTTTTGCAGCACTCTGTTCAGTCAAGTCCAAATGCCTGGGTAAAGAAATAAAAGCTGCCTTTACAATTAAAGTGAGCATAGTGTGATGTATGCACTGTAGTCTGTAATGCACAGTGGGAAAAGAAAAAAAAACCTGCGAGTCTTGTCGATCTTCCCCAGATTGTTAACAGCCCTCCACCTGCATCTCTGGGTGATGCCAGAGAAGATGGACTTTAAGCCTGGATACTGCAGGTGGAGGTGCTGCAGGTCCTCCTTCATTCCTGCAATGAGCTTGATGCCCTTGACATCTCCCAGGTCATTCCCGCCACAGCGAACAAGGAGGACATCCAGGGGTGCACTTCTTTGTAGGGACTGGAAAAATAAAGGGAGAAGGCTCTTCCACCGCAGACCACCCCAGCCGAACCAATAGATGTAGACATTTTCAATGCCAAGGTTGTTCCCCATGGTCTTTGCCTCTCTCTCGGCCCCACGCCGGGCGTAGCTGTCTCCAATGATCCAGACTGTTGCTGGATGGAAAAACACATTGTAATAGTGAGAAAAGTCATATTCTCATCATATTTTAGGCTAGAGAAAAAGGATAAATGAACAGCACTCTTAATTATACAGTTATTTGAAAATGCATTATTACCTCAGCTTAGTTGTACAAAACAAGTCTGCTAAAAGTTTAATTTTGTACCATAAATAGCAAAAGAAAAGTAACTATTAGGCTACTAACTATTACTTACTTCTGAGGGATTGGGTGGGTGCACATGCCATCGTGGCTCGCCACACTCCTATTTCTGAAAGAAAGAGTCATCAATTTCCATTTGAGCCCCTCATAGTTAAATATAAATGCACACTAGCATGTAACTGTACTTCATTAATTATCTAGGAGAATACAGATGAATCAACAACAGTCTATTGTTCTTTAGTGTAACTTTAATTTAGTTAAATGAGCTTATTTCTGCTAACGTTAGCTCTTAAAAGCATGAAAAGACTAAATTCGCCAACCGTAGACTGATGGTGCAAACAGTAGCAAGACAATAGTTAGCGTTAGATAATGATAAGCATTGCCAATAAATATATATGTATATATATATATATTATCTTGATGCTGCACTTTTATATGGCTCTTTGTAGCATTACCTATTTAAAGCTAATGTACTTGCACTTACTACTTGTTGTCTGGAGTTTCAACCTTCAAGGTTGAACGCACTTAATTGTAAGTCGCTTTGGATAAAAGCGTCTGCTAAATGACATGTAATGTAAAAATGTAATGTCCGGTCTCCTTCGTGGAATGGATGATTAAGTTAGACTCAATGTTTTGAGATGCTGAAGCATTTACGTTGTGCTATTATTGTGGTAAGCTAGTTGATTCTGCAGTAGACTGTACAGAGTTTGTTTTAATTACGTTTAAACTGATTCCAAACTTTGTCGTTTTCTCCAGCCTGTCTCTTCTCTTAGCCCCTCACTATTTACGCTGCTGTCAGTCTTCATGGCATGTGTCGCCAGCAGCGTCAACCCGGTGTGTGACGCTAATAATCATCCGTGTGGAAACACCGTGAGCGATACGTTGCTGGCAATGATTAAAGGCAAATCATTTTGCATTAAGGTTTTTTAGTAATCAAATTATTCGAGTTACTTGAGGAATCATTTCCGCCCTAATGTAGAGTGAAAATTGTGTAAGTGAGAACATGTTTAGGCTTCAAAGAAGGCTGTTCACTTACTCTCTCTGTTTGTCTGTTGCTATAGAAACAGAGAGGAAGAGACGGACTCAAAAGTCACCACTGTCAGCACTGTGATAAATCCTTCACAACATCAACGTATTTAAAGATTCATCAGAGAATTCACACTGGAGAGAATCTGCACAGCTGTGATCAATGTGGAGCAACTTTCACACGACCGAGTACCCTAAAAATACATCAACGCATTCACACTGGAGAGAATCTACACAGCTGTGATCAATGTGGGGCAGCTTTCACACAACAAAGTCACCTAAAAACACATCAACGCATTCACACTGGAGAGAAGCCGTACAACTGTGATCAATGTGGGGCAGCTTTCACACAACAGAGTCACCTAAAACCACATCAACGCATTCACACTAGAGAGAAGCCGTACAGTTGTGATCAATGCGGGGCAGCTTTCACACGACAGCGTGACCTAAAAACACATCAACGCATTCACACTGGAGAGAAGCCGTATTGGTGTGAACAGTGTGGGAAAACTTTTTCTAGTAGTGGTAACCTTAAATCTCACCAACGCATTCACACTGGAGAGAAGCCGTACTAGTGTGAACAATGTGGGAAAACTTTTTCTAAGAATAGTTACCTTAAATCTCACCAGCGCATTCACACTGCCTCATTGTGAACATGTTTCAGAGCCAAGCTGTTTCCTCCTGCCTCCTCCTCATGCCCTGATAGCTGTGTTGTTCTATTCTGAGCTTCTCTCCACATTGAAGGCTGACCAGCAGTAACTTTATCTTCTGAACAGCATGTATGTTATCGTGGCTACGACTACATATTACGCTCCCTCCCTTTGAAGAGATAGCCCTGTTAGAAGTCTGTCAGAGGCTGTTTCTCCTGATTCAGTTTGTTTTAATGTTTACTTACTGAGAATGATTTATTACAGATGTGTTCCCATTATTGTTTTTATCTGCGTCATACATAGTCTGTAGTTATTACCGCTCCCTGCTACTAAAAGTGCAAGGAACCTAATTGTTTTTGAAAGGTTAATTATTATCATGGTTCACCTCCTATCTTTCTGACAGACACCATTACATCTCTATAAACAACTGCAAGTCCTCTACCACTCCAGTCACTCATGATGTCCCCCAGGGTTCAGTTCTTGGCCCCCTCCTCTTCATCCTGAATATGCTCCCCCTTGGACAGATCCTCCGCCGACATGGCCTCCACTTCCAACTCTACCTTTCCTCAAAGACCATCAAGCCTCCGCCCACTCCACCCTTACAACCTGCCTCACCGACATTAAATCATGGATGCAAGAAGACTTTGCAACTGCAACAAATCGGAGACTCTCACAATTGGTCCAAACTCCCTCACCCGACATGCCCAGACCTTTTCCCACAACATCAATGGATCCAACGTCCAACGTAACCTCCACCTGCATCCGCAACCTTGGATCCATGTTCGATCCCACCCTCTCCTTTGTACCGCATGTCAACCACTTCACCAAAACCGCCTTCTTTCACCTTCGTAACATTTCACACCTCCGCTCCTCTCTGTCCACCACTGCAGCTGAAACACTCATCCATAGGGGTGTCACGATACCAAAAATTAAGTAGTCGGTGCCAATACCAGTAACATAACATGATTCTCGATGTCCTCCACAACCTCCATTGGCTCCCAGTCAAACACAGGATCAACTTCAAAATACTTCTCCTCACATACAAAGCACTTAATAACCTGGCCCCTCCATACCTCTCCGACTTCCTCGCCCGCCTCCTCAGGTCCGTCGATGCCGACACTCAAGACCATCAGGACTAAGCTCCGGACCTGGGGCGACAGAGCCTACTCAGCTGCTGCACCCACCCTCTGGAACGCCCTCCCTGACCACATCAAACAGTCAAACACCCTACCATCCTTCAAACAGGCCCTCAAAACTCACCTCTTTGAACTTGCTTTTTCCTGTTAACAGACTTTCCCAGTTTTTCCTTCCTTTTCATTGCCCACCTCTCTTGCTTGCCTTCTGCTTGTCCATGCACCTACAGTATCTCACGAAAGTGAGTACACCCCTCACATTTTAGTAAATATTTCATTATATCTTTTAATGGGACAACACTGAAGAAATTACACTTTGCTACAATGTAAAGTATTAAGTGTACAGTTTGTATAACAGTGTAAATGTGCTGTCCCCTCAAAATAACTCAACACACAGCCATTAATGTCTAAACCGCTGGCAACAAAAGTGAGTACACCCCTATGTTAAATTCCCTTAGAGGCAGGCAGATTTTTATATTTAAAGGCCAGTTATTTCATGGATCCAGGATACTATGCATCCTGATAAAGTTCCCTTGGCCTTTGGAATTAAAATAGCCCCACATCATCACATACCCTTCACCATACCTAGAGATTGGCATGGGGTATCTTCCATAAAATCATCTCTCAGTGCAAATCAAAACCAGCTATTAGGCTAACCGACATAAAACCGTGCCAACCTCTAGGGCTTTTGTGAGATACTGTATGTTTTCTTTTGTCTGTTATGTAACCTTGTCTATGTACATTGTCTGTTGTATGTAACCAAAACTGTAAGCATCTTTGAGTGTCTAGAAATGCGCTATAAAAAATAAATGTATTATTATTTTCCTGCTGCGCATTAGCATTTTTGAGGGGCTTGGGAGGCTCAAACTCATGGCATGTCAGATATTTTCCATATATCGTGCAACCAGTCTTGTATAAAGTACTTGAAAGCTATACTTGAGTAAAAGTACAAGGAACATATGGAAACTATGCTGAAATGCTGATGCTACACTGCATTGCTGGCTTGAATCTAAAAGGATAGTGTAGGTAGATAGAATCACATTTTTTAAAGGCTTATGATGCTCAAAAACTCACACAAAAATTGCACACGTCAGACTTGGAAAAAAATTGCAAAATTCTGCAGTGATGGGGTTCGAGCATCTCAAGCTGGCTCCAACTCGCCGTGGTTCGAAAAATTGTTGTTAGATGTTCCTGAAATTTGGTAAGAACATTGTTCTCATATTTAAAAAAGAAAACAGAATGTCGTCTCATCTCTAATTTGCATGCTAACTTTCATTTTACGATAACATGTTTTAAGAAAATGTTGCAGCCATGTTAGATTTAGTTATTATTTTGATTTGATATCACATTTGGGCTTGGGCGTGGCATGGTGGCTCTACACCACCCCCTCATTAGATTTAGCCTTTGAACACATTTTATACTTTATATTTTATACACTCTTTATACACTCAAACTCAAGAAAGTTGGCGCACAAACCAAAAACCCTGAGCATTGTAAGACTACACAGCAATTTGTTCCATGCGTAGAAGGTCTTAATTTGGACATATATGCTCCGATATTCACAAAAATTGGTACAAATATTCCTCTCATCATTACGGATATATTTCCAATTTACTTTCATTAGCTCCGCCAAACTGGAAGTTGGCCATTTTTAATTGTATGCTCTCATAGTTATTGTTGTTTTGTAGTTATTATATTTTCTTCCTTTGTGGACTTTTCATTCAATAATCTTTGTTTAACATTTTATGTTAAACAAAGTTTATTGAATTAAGGGTTTATTTCAACCAAACCAGAGTGGTGATTGTTGGAACAGTGTAAAGATGAACCAAGATGCCTTTTCATCGTTTTATTTTGTTTCTGTCAATTATAATTGAAGTGTGTTTAAAAATGATAAAATTACTGTTTTCTTAAATGGAGTCTGGTGGGGAAATAAATCAAAATCTTCTGTTATTTCTCTTTATATTTAACCATTATTTTAATTATTTAAGTGCTGCACATTATTTAATAATCAAGTAAATTAAAAGTATCTCAAGTTAAGTACAGTACTTCAGTAAATGGATTTACAGTCCACTTTTTATTAATAAACTGTATGTGTATCTGTTGTTTCCCCTCCTGACCGCCACATATCATTTTAAACTTTTAAACTGAAAAAAACTTGGAGGAAACAAACTGAAGTCTTGTTGCTTCATGCAGTGAAAACGGTCGCTTGTTTATTGGACAGAATATCCGAAGGAAACTCGCCGAGACTTGCTTATTATTTCTGAGACTGCTCTCAGAAATAATGGAGTAACACAAAACTTATAACGTCTTGGGTTTTCTGGTTCTGCTTTAGTGTTTCTAGAAGTCGAACAATGTGAGCAGCTGAAAGAATTTCAGAATTGGCCTCCATTCAATTCATGAATTTGAATTTGAATTGAATTGACTCCGCCCCACAGGAAGTTGGAATTTGAATTTGAATTGGAATGACAGGAAGTGGAATTAAATTCATGGCAATTCAAAGAAATTCCACACAGTCACACAACAGAATGTGTTGAATCTCACATAATTCAGTGTTAGGAAGGTTACTTTGGAAATGTAATTGCTTATTGTTATAAGTTACCCATTATAAATGTGGTTTGGATTACTTTATTTGGATTACTTTATCAATGCAAAGCAATTTCCTTTTAATTTGATTAGTAACTAATTGAATTACACATTTTACCTCAGTAATACAACTAAATACAATTACATCAATTTTGTAATTTAATAACATAATTTCATTACACGTAACTAGTCACTCCTCAACCCTGCATACATTTTGTTCCAAAATATAGATCACTTTTTAAGAGAACAAATATTTCTATTAATTCCACAATTGACAAGAATTGTTTTCATGATTTACAATAAGTAATGAGTAAAAAGTGTGCTTGCATGCTTTTAAACACATATGATATCCAGTGTTGGGGGTTACTCCTTACAAAGTAATGCCATAATATAGTCACATTTGGCTGTAACTGAGTAATGTAACAAATTGATGTTCCTGTTACTGTTGTTGTGAGTTGAATGTGTGTTTAAGCCTTTTATGAGCTATATGCCAGGCTCTTGCTTTACTACAGTAATGTAATGAGTAATGAGTTACTATCCATAGAGAATAACAAGTAAGGTAATGCATTATGTTTTTTGTTTTTTAAGTGAATAATGTGTATTACATGTTCTTGAGTAGTGACTCCAACACTGATTATATCAAATATCAGTAGCATAATACCATCAAGAGATGGTTTTCAAAATAAAAAACTGTCTGTTAGTCTGACTGTCTGTCTGTTAGAAGTCTGTTAACTTACTTGTAGATGCCTTTTGAAATTTGAAGTAGCCTTGATGGAGCCACAGACTGGAGCACTGCAGTGCTTGCATACGGCTCTGTGTTTCCAGGTGTTCTTGTTGGAATTGGTTCTTCAAAATTAACTAGTACAGATGACCTTTTAGGCCTACTATTATTTTCCATGTTGCTGCTGTTTATTATAGGTGTCAAATCTATAAATGTTGAAAGGGAGTTGTAAGGGACTTCTGAAACTTAAAAAGTCCAGTGTTGACCATCAAATTGTGTAGAAAGAAGCTTTCAAACAAATGCCCACCTCGAATTGTTTGGCAACCATTTTAAATACTTGGTTAAAGTAAAGTATTCTGGGAAATGGAGTCATTAACAAATCATGTTCCACAAAATTACAATTACAATAAATCAAATTTGTTCTGTGACTAGAGCTTTTAACATTCATTGCTGGGGGAAAACATTTCCTGTTAATGTAATCTGTACAAGTAGTTCAAACTAATATCATTTATAGAATATGTAATGCAATCATATCTGACATATATTGTAAAGCTTCATTGTTAAACACTTCACTTAAATTATGTATATGAATTTCTTTAAATTTTTATTGAATTGCAATTCTGCTTCCTTTAATTCAAATTCGAATTGTAATTCTAGATCCTGTTTTTGACATCAATTCAAATTCAAGAATTGAATTGGAATTTAGGAGTCGTCTCAATTTAATTCTGAATTGTGCACAAGCCTGGTCCAAGGCTGCCTTTTGAAAAAAGCGGAAGACATGTCTTTCATAATCTGAGACTTGTTTTCAACAAAGAGAAGCTCTCATGATGTGATTGGATTCAATATCATTTTATTGAATTTCCCCTTGGGGATCAATAAAGTATCTGTCTGTCTGTCTGTCTCTGTCTGTCTGACAGACTGACAGTCAGTCAGTCAGGATCCTATTGTAACAACGGTAACTAAGGGGGCGTGGTTTAGTACTGGTTGTGACCGCGAGACGCTGTGTGATCGCGATATTTGCAGTGGCCAGAGCGAGCAGCCACAGTGGAGAGCTGCTGGATTTCAGAGCCAAAGAGAGGAATGGAGGAGGACAACCAGAACCCGGAGCAGCGGAGCAACAAGGTCCCCAGAAGACAAGCAGCAGGCTCGGACTCTGATAACACCGATGTTCAGGTCAGTGTTCAGGACACAACAACGGTACTAAACACACGCGGAGGAGTCTCGAGGCTCCATGTATCATCCGTTCATTCTGTTGTTAGACATCAAACGTGGAGAAAGGAAAGCCGTGTTTTGATGTCTCCGTTTCCTGCTTTCATCTTGTAGCGACTCAAACTAACTAAATGCGTAGTGTCTTGTTCTCTTTGATCTCGAGAGAGCGCGCGGAACAAACAATGATCCATTTCCCTCCAAAACTCAACAAAACAAGTTGCCGAACAAAGACGATAATAGGCGAACTGTGCAGAGTCTCATTAACTGCAGACTAGAGATCATAAACACTTCAATATAAAAACGACCCGATGAAACCAGTTGAGAAACGTTAACAAAGTGTTTTTATCCAGAAAAAACGCAGTTTACTGCTCCAATATGGCGGCGACGTGCTGCGTTCAGATTTTTTTATTGACAAAATGCAATTTACAAAAAAATCAGGTAAACAGTGATAGCACATGAACAACCAGTGCACAAACTTGTGAAAATAAAAAAGTAAATAAATAGAAACCTACAAGGCAATACAAACGAGAAATAACATAAAGTATAAAAAAATAACATAGACATTACAAAACAGTATAAGAGGATATAAATTTACAGTTAGTCAGAGGTTTCAGGGAAAAAAAGCTCTACAGTTTCCACAATTTTGATACTTTTTTTGTTATCCAACGTTTTAAGTGACTTCAGTAGAGATTTAAATTCTATGAGAAAAGGTACAAAATTAGGAGATGAGTTAGAAAATTTCTGCTTGTGAATATAGAATTTTGCATACAGAATAACAAAATTAATTAGATATTCAAGAGCACCATTACCTTAATTATCGTAGAATCAGATGATATCTTTAAGGTTAAAGGAGTAGTTAAAGTTGGTGGGTTCAAAGAAGTAAGACTCCAAATCTGTCCAAAATCTTTTGGAAATTTCACAATAAAAAAAAAAGGTGAGATATTGTTTCAATATTCTGTTTACAAAATGTACAGGAAGAGTCAATGTCGGTAAATCTAGCAACAAGGTGATTAGTAGGGTGTACGTTATGTAAAATGTTGAGGTGTACTTCCTTAGCTTTGTTAGAAACACATTACTTATACGGTAGAAGCCAAGCCTTTCTCCAATTTATCTTTTCAATTTTGGATCTCCACACAAACCTACCCCTTGGCACAACAGCATTCTTTCTCTGAAAAATTTGGCGAATATGCTTATTATTACAATTTGTGTGCGTTACTTCAATTCCATCCAATGATAGTAAAGGCTGTGATATAACATGTGCATCATAGGTTAAGCAGTTTTTTATAAGTAGAATTAAACCATTTGGGATTGCACGAGTTAAAGAATTAAATTCTCTGAAAGGAATTGGAAAACTGTGTACATTTATAAACTGATCATAGGATAGCATATCACCAGATTCATCGAAAAGATTAAGAATGTGATTTAAATCTCTTTGGAACCAATTCGGAAAAAATAAGGATTTGTTCCTAATGACTATGTTACAATTGTTCCAGAGGAAAGTCTTGTGCAGTGAAAAATTGTGGACAAAGGCTAGCTTCCAAGCTAGAAGGGCTTGCTGATGGAATTTTGATAATTTAATCGGCAATTTATTTGGCAGAAAATTACATTTTAAAATAAAGGAAAGCCCTCCAATTTGGTTAAAAATGTAATTTGGGATAAAATACCAAATTGACTCAGGGTTTTTAAGACATCTTTTTAACCAATTAACTTTAAAGGTGTTCACAGTGTCACTGAAATCTAGGACTTCAAGACCTCCTTCTGCTTTACTACTGGAAAGTACATTTTTCTTTAGCTTATGTGACTTATTTTTCCAAATAAAATCCAGAAAAATTCGATTTACATTAGTGGCTGTTGAATCATTTACGAATGAGGATAAAGATGGATACACAAAACAAGATAGGCCCTCTGCTTTAGAGAGGAGAACTCTGCCCAAAATAGACAAATCCCTTTGAAGCCAGATGTTAAAAATATTTTTTGTTTTCTTTATTCAACTTGAAAAATTTAGATGTTGTCTAGCAATAAGATTTCTAGTTATAAATATCCCCAGATACTTAACAGAATCCTTAACTGGGATATTTCCAATTACACAACCATCACAACCATGTAGAGATAAGATTTCACATTTGGACATATTCAGTCTTAAACCTGAAGCCTTGGAAAATTGATCTATCAAGTGAATAGAGTTACATAACTGGTCCTTGTCCTTTAAAAAAATCATAGTGTCATCTGTCAATTGGGAAATTTTTAACTCCTTACCAAATATTGAGATTCCTTCAAAATTTCTTCCAGATGTAATTTTAAGCGACAATAATTCGGTGACCAAAATAAATAAGAAGGGCGAGATAGGGCACCCCTGCCTGACCCCTCTATTAATTTGAAATCTTTTAGAGGTATTGAGATTAATTATAACTGAGCTATTAATATCTTTATAAAACATACTGACAATGTCTACAAACTTGTTACCAAAGCCAAACGCATTAAGGGACTGTAAAAGAAATTTGTGCTCAATTGTATCAAAGGCCTTATAAAAGTCTAGAAACAAAATGAGTTAACTGCATCTGCATAATCCAACAGATCTAATATGAGTCTGATATTACAACTAATATGTCGATTTTTCATAAATCCTGTTTGAGTTTCAGCTATAATAGAGTCTAGCCCTTTCTTCAATCTGTTTGAGTAAGCTAAAGCCAATATCTTATAATCTATTGTTAAAAGAGTGATAGGACGCCAATTATCAATTAATAGAGGGTCTTTATCAGGTTTGGGGATAAGAGATATAATGCCTTGCTTCATTGTAGCTGTTATCTCCCCTTGACTGATGCATTCTTTGTACACACATAATAAAGAGTTATGAAGATGTTCCCAAAAGTGTATGTAAAATTCAACAGATAGGCCATCGATTCCTGGAGATTTGCCCTTCTTCATTGAAAAAAGTACATCTTTAATTTCATTGACTGACAGGTCAGATTCACATAATGATTTAAATTCCTCATCAATTGAAGGGATGGTAACTTGAACATTATTCAAGAAATGTGCACAATCACTTGCATTAAATTGTGATTCATATAAATTCCTATAAAATTTGGTGACAAAATTAGAAATTAGCTTTGGATCTTTAGAAAGAACTCCGTCAATATTAAGGGCAGATAAAGATTTTCTTTTAAAATTTCTTTTCTCAAGAGCAAAAAAGTAACTGGTGATCTTCTCCCCTTCTTCAACCCATTTGGCTCTTGACCTAATGAATGCTCCTTTTGCCAAGTCTAAATAAATTTGGTCCAGCTGTAGTTGGATTTTCCTTATTTCGAGTTCTTCTTCCAAATTAATGTTTACTTTTGTCAGTAAAAGGTCAAGTTTGTGCATCAATTCAGCTTCTACCTTACTTTTTTCTTTTTTTAGTTCCTTTTAATCGCAACGCATCTGGCTTTGTATTTAAAGAATTCCCATTTCATCCTGTAGTTGTCGTTTAGGTCGTCATTGAGGAGTTCTTCTGCTAGTTTTTTGATAGAGTCGTTAAAGGAATCATCCTTCAAAAGAGAGTTGTTGAATTTCCAATACCCTCGAAAACCTGAGGTCTCCTGAGTAGCATTTCATTTCAAAATAATTTGTTTATGGTCAGTTAATGGGGCATAAAGATGATTAACTTCTTTCACAAATTGAAGAATAGATGATGAAATCAAAAAAATATCAATTCTGGATTTTAAAGTAAGTCTTCTGTTGCACCAAGTGAAGTCTTTGGTTCTGGGATTAAAGAAACACCATGTATCAGTCAAGGAAAGGTTGGAGCATAGA
This sequence comes from Sander lucioperca, assembly GCF_008315115.2. Lineage (NCBI taxonomy): Eukaryota > Metazoa > Chordata > Actinopteri > Perciformes > Percidae > Sander > Sander lucioperca. Next base: position 19,094,724 of record NC_050189.1, read on the forward strand.
AAGGACACAAGGTTATTGCTCTGTGAAGATTGACTAATCCTAGGGGGGGTCTCTATCTAACTCGTCATCAGGACATTCATTAAAGTCTCCACAAAGAATTATAAAAGAACCCTGGTACTTAATATTCAGATCTTTCAATTTGGATGCTATTTCATTAAATAAGACCTTTTTAGAAGCGTGGGAATTAAACCCATATATATTACAAACAATAAAGATAGCATTGTCTTGTTTAATTATCAGTGTAATCCATCTACCATTTTGAGAACAGACCGTTTCAAGAACGTCCCCTTTAAATTTATGTAATAAAATTAAAGCCCCTGCTGAATGATTGGTACCATGGCAAAAATGAGCTACATTACCCCATTGAGTCTTCCAGAATTTGGCATCTGATTCACAAGAATTTGTTTCCTGAAGTAAAATAAAATCAGCCTCAGTTCTCTTGCACACAAGAAAGATTGCTTTCCTCTTACTAATATCCCTAATACCTCTGACATTTAAAGACATAACATTTAGAGAATTAAACATAAAATCCATACAAAAACTTTTATGGAAAAAAGGAATAACTGTAAATCACTTGAGCACCAAAAAACTTGAAAAGTGCTAAAAAAATCCACCAAAAAGGAGGTGGAGATTAACAACCATTTAACTTGGCATAACAGATAGTGACAAAGAAGGCTAAGTTATAGCCATCACAATTTGTTTTCATCTTAAAGATAAGTATTATTATAGACATAGCTAGTCAAGTAAAGGACCATGGATTTTATTTCTAAATATGCTATCAGGTAGATATAGATCTATATAGACATCATTTGGTAGATGTCCACCTAGATTAAACAATTAAAGTAGAAAATAAGAGGTAGCCTACAGTAGAAGTGGTAAAAAAATATATTGAATATATATTGAAGAAAATATCTGTATTATAAGACAACAACAACCAACTAACCAAAAGTATAACATCTTAGGTTGGACTAATCAAGTGATTGTTTTGTTTTTTTGCCTTAAAAGAGAAAAATAACATTATAAAAAAATAATAATAATAATATCAAGGTTCCAACAGAAAAGAATAGGGCTAAAGTTCCTTTTTCTTGTGCCTAAGAATGTAGCTTCTATGACAACTACCTCAAAATTCCCTTGATGATAAAAAACAACAAAGAAAAGATTCGGCTTGGCTCCATAATTAACTAAGTCAATAAGGTGAGAATTGGGCTACCTTCATTGAGATGATAAGGTACAAACTGAAATTTCTTAAATAGCATACTTGCAAGAAAATACATATTTTAAGTAGCCTAAGCATCAAACAGCTTGAATGACCATTCTCAGTATTAGATGAGACTTATGTCTGCATAGACATTCCATGTCACCTCTGAACAATCAATCTTCTTTCCGTTTATGAAGACAAAAAGGCCGTGAAAAGCTTTCTTCCCTTCTTCTCTTGCTTTCTTCACCAAAGGCCACAGCTTCTCTCTGGCTGCTTTCTCTTCAGGGGACAGTGCTTCGGTGAGCCTTAAGTTGTTGTCTAGAAGAAACTTTGAGCCTTTCGCCTCTTTCCAGACAGCATCACAAAAAATGTCACATTGCAAAAAGGATGATGGTTGATCAACTTAAGCCGTCTTGTCGTCGCTGCCCGATGCGACGGACGATGTCGACCCCATCCTTCAGGCTGTCACGAACATTAAGAGCCACTTTACCCAGGATCTCAATGATTCTGCTCCTGATATTTTCTCCATCTTCCTCCTTCACGCCATGAATCTTCAGGGACCACCTTCGATTGTAACTCTGGCAGTCAGCGATGTTTGCCTTCAGAGTTTTATTTTCTGCTTGCAATAAATTTATCTCTTTTTTCATGCCTTCCAGTGTGTGTTTCTGTTGTTTAACATCCAAAGTAAGCTGCTGAATGGTCGAGGTTAGCTTTTCCATCTGTTTCGAAGTTGACTCAGTCGTTTTTTCTATAGCAGATATTTTCCGAAAAGTCTCATCATGTTTCCCAGATAACACAAGAATGGCTTCTAAAATATCTGCAGTCTCTTTGTTGTCACGTTTTACCTTTTTTGTTGGAGGTTTTAACGGAGTATCTGGCAGTGGAGTTGCAAGGGCCTCAGATTCAACTTGTGCGTCAGGACTTGCCTCAAACCAGTCACCATCCTTTTCTTGTCTGCTAGTTTCATCCACGTCACGCATCTCAATAGGGTTGTTGCTAGCTTCATCCACGTGTAGCATGTTTGGAGTAAAGTTAGCATCATCAGCTTTCTCTAGACTCAAAGTCTTTTTGCTTTTCCTTTTGGCCATTCAGCTCTGACTTAGCTCAATATGTATAAGTTGTCACTTATCTGTGTTGCCTTCTATGACAATGTGTTCATTGTCTGTGAAGACGGCACTTTTTAAAGCTTTTTGCACCCCAGTGTATACTGCCCACTTGTGGCGGCGCTATGAAAAAGCAGAGACTCAATGTGGCATATAATGACGGCATGAGGCTGCTGCTTAAAATGCCACGATGGAGCAGTGCAAGCCCAATGTTTGTAAGTGTTGATGTATCCACCTGTCCTGCTGTACTCAGGAATCTCATGTACAGATGTATGTGTAGACTAACTGAGTCATTCAACAGCATAATTGCAACACTAGTGAACCCTGCAATGAGTGCGGTTAGGTTCACTTCGAGATTGTGGAACCATTGGCGTTTTAGTCTTTATGCTAATATCTGAACACTCTTTTTGTGTATTGTGGAAGTCTAACTGTTGTCATTTCTTATTGTATGTCTTTTGTCTTGTATTTTTCTGTCTTTTGGGTTTTTTGTGTCCTGAATAAAGTAAAGTATGTGTATCAACAAGTTTGAATGGGATTTGAAAGTTTAATACTCAGATTATATGAAATGTTTGTATTATTTTAAAGTTGTAATGGAGTTTCTAACTGAAATATGACTAAAGAGACAAATGTTTCAGTTTTGAACATTGTCTCCACTCATTTGAATGGGGAAAATTTGTTATGAAAAGTACAGTTGCTTCCATAGTAGGGATGCACCGAACCCAGATTTTTGGGGCTCGGCTGAATACCGAACCCACTGCTTAAGATTCTGCCGAACCGAACTCTACTCCCATCTTTTATTTTTAATATTTTATTTTTAATTTAATACATACTGTATACTGTGTAAATATACTCATACTTTACTTATATTGTTTATATTCTATTTGCAAATTGAACATGTAGCTCTACTTGAATAGCCTTTTGTCTGAAAGTACTGCCAAACAACACTTTTTCCATTTTCACTTTCTCACAGTCTACTGCATTGAACGCTCCACCTACATAAACACCTTCCTGTAATCAACGGCGCCGTCATTATGTCGACCAGCGTAGCGCACATAGTGCAAGCGTAACTCTACAAAGAGTATAGAAGTAACGAGAGGCTAAACTCAATAGAACGTTGTGTTGCGTTCAGTCCAAGATGGCGGAGCTGCAGCTCGGTCATGGGTGCGTTTGTTGCAATGGAACGTTCTATTGAGTTTCGCCTCATTACTTCTATACTCTTTGACAAGAGCAGAAACTCAACACAACGTTCGCCTCTTTTTCTCGAGTTTCGCCTCTTGTTACTTCTCCTTGGTAGAGTTTGGTTCGGTGGAAAAAAATTCTAAAGTTCGGCAGAACCCGAACTCCGTCAAAAAGCCCAAAGTTCGGCCGAACCTGAACTCTGGGTTCGGTGCATCCCTATTCCAAAGAACATGTCAGCAACCGTCAGACATTTTCCTTCATTTTGACATACAATTATTGTATGAAGATTGAAAATTGTGTGAGAGCATGTCTAGGCTTCAAAGAAGGTTGTTCACTTACTCTCTCTCTGTTTGTCTGTTGCTATAGAAACAGAGAGAAAGAGAGGGACTCAAACGTCACCTCTGTCAGCACTGTGACAAATCCTTCACATCTGGATATTTAAAGATTCATCAGAGAGTTCACACTGGAGAGAAGCCGTACAGCTGTGATCAATGTGGGGCAGCTTTCACAACACGGAGTTCCCTAAAAAGTCACCAACGCATTCACACTGGAGAGAAGCCGTACAGCTGTGATCAATGTGGGGCAGCTTTCACAACACGGAGTCCCCTTAAATATCACCAACGCATTCACACTGGAGAGAAGCCGTACAGCTGTGATATATGTGAGAAAGCTTTCACCACTAAAGGAGCTTTTGAAATCCACCGACGTGTTCACACTGGAGAGAAGCCTTATTGGTGTGAACAATGTGGGGCAGCTTTTACAACACGGAGTTCCCTAAAAAGTCACCAACGCATTCACACTGGAGAGAAGCCGTACAGCTGTGATCAATGTGGGGCAGCTTTCACACAACAGTCACCTTAAATATCACCAACGCATTCACACTGGAGAGAAGCCGTACAGCTGTGATATATGTGAGAAAGCTAAAGGAGCTTTTGAAATCCACCGACGTGTTCACACTGGAGAGAAGCCTTATTGGTGTGAACAATGTGGGAAATCTTTTTCTAATAGTAGTCACCTTAAAACTCACCAACGCATTCACACTGGTGAGAAGCCGTACAGCTGTGATCAATGTGGTAAAGCTTTTTGTCAGAGTAGTCACCTTAAAGTCCACCAGCGTGTTCACGCTGCCTCGTTGTGAACATGTTTCAGAGCCAAGCTGTTTCCTCCTGCCTCCTCCTCATGCCCTGATAGCTGTGTTGTTATGTTCTGAGCTTCTCTCCACATTGAAGACTGACCAACAGTAACTTTATGTTCTGAACAGCATGTATGTTATCGTGGCTACGACTACATATTACGCTCCCTCCCTTTGAAGAGATAGTTCTGTTAGAAGTCTGTCAGAGGCTGTTTCTCCTGATTCAGTTTGTTTTAATGATTACTTACTGAGAATGATTTATTACAGATGTGTTCCCATTGTTGTTTTTGTCTGCCTCATACATAGTCTCTAGTTATTAGCGGCCCCTGCTACTAAAAGTGCGAGGAACCTAATTGTTTTTGAAAGGATAATTACTATTTTCCTGCTGCACATTAGCATTTTTGAGGAGCTTGGGATGCTCAAACTCATTTTTTTTTACAAAAACTTTTGATTATGGCCAAAGGTGTGTAACGTTATCTTCATCACAACTGTCGTCGGGGTGTTCATCATCTGTTACCATGGCGGCAGAGCCTGCAGCAGGTTCTTCCATGTAATTATGCGTCCTCCTCTTCTTCTTCAGTTTTGACCTACGGTTGATGTTTTTGTTTTGCCGCTTGGCAACAAACAGGCATCATGTCACCAACTGGAATGGAGCATGAACTTGCAATCTAGGAGCAATGATTCGCCAAAGTTTTTCAGTGTAACACATTTCTTCTGATTTTATTTTGTAGTAACGAGTAATTAAAATGCTCAGGGGAAATGAAAATTCTACTTGAGTACATTAAGTTACATACAACACTGCGTGCAACCCTAGCTATTACCATGTTGTATGATGTTATTTTATTTGTGTTAAATTAATGGGTAAAAGAACATATGGAAACTAGAAATTGCAATTTCTGAAAAATTGCTGTGTGAATGCTGGATGCTGACACTACACTGCATTGCTGGTTTGAATCTAAAAGGATGGATACTATAGATAGATAGATAAATAGATGGATGGATGGATGGATGGATGGATAGATAGATAGAATCACATTTGTTAAGGGCTTATGATGCTCGAAAACTCACTAAAACCTTTGCACACGTCAGACTTGTAGAAAATTGCAAAGTTCTGTAGTGTTAGGGTTCCAGTGTCTCAAGCTGGCTCCATAGTGCCCCCAAATGCTCGCTGTGGTTTGAAAAATTGTTGTTTGATGTTCCTGAATTTTGTTAAGAACATTGTCCTCATATTTAAAAAAGAAAACAGAATGTCGTCTCATCTCTAATTTGCGCGCTACCTTTAATTTTACGATAACATGTTTTAAGAAAATGTTGCAGCCATGTTAGATTTTTTATATACTCAAACTCAAGAAAGTTGGCGCACAAACCAAAACCCCTGAGCATTGTGAGACTATACAGCAAGTTGTTCCATGTGTGTTTAATGAGCGCCCCCTAATGCGTGGAAGGTCTTAATTTGAACATATATTCTCCGATAGTCACAAAAATTGGTACAAATATTCCTCTCATCATTACGGACATATTTCCAATTTACTTTCATTAGCTCCACCCAGCTGGAAGTTGGCCATTTTTAATTGTATGCTCTCATAGTTATTGTTGTTTTGTAGTTATTATATTTTCTTCCTTTGTGGGCTTTTCATTCAATAATCTTTGTTTGACATTTTATATTCACTGTTTGTATTCTCTGTGACTGGATGTGGTTTTAAATCTGTTGTTTGTTCAGACTGAAAGCAAAGACACTGATGATGTAATACAGAGTCAGACAATAGAAAGCTAACTGTTTTCCAGCACAATAAAAGAAATAAAACAAGGCCACATGCTCTTTATTTGTGACTTGATTTGTTGGATTTATCCTTCCTGGTGTGTCTGTGTTTAAACTACTTATTAAAATGTAACGATACGTCCACTAAAAGTACTGTTTTGACTGACATGTATGGCAACATTATGGAAAGGATCCCTACAGAGATAGACCTTTTTGGTAAGATAATTTTTCTTTATCATGAAACATCCCCGAAATCACCATCACCAAACCCACCAGACTCTACGTAAATAATGGGTGAATTAAGGGTTTATTTCAACCAAACCATAGTGGTGATTGTTGGAACAGTGGGAAGACGAACCAATATGGCTTTATTTAGTTTCTGTCAATTATAATTGAAGTGTGTTGAAAATGATAAAATTCTTAAATGGAGTCTGGTGGGAAAAAAGATCAAATTGCTTAAAATGAATCTTCTGTTATTCTCTTTATATTTGACCATTATTTTAATTAAGTGCTGTACATTATTTAATAATCAAGTAAAGTAAAAGTATCTCAAGTTAAGTACAGTACTAGAGTAAATGTACTCAGTTACAGTCCACCACTCAATATAATAATGCTGATTAATAAACTGTGTGTAGCTGTTGTTTCCCCTCTTGACCTCCAAGTGGCCAAGTCATAGTATAGTATGTCAAAAAAGTCATAGTATATGTCAAATTTTGAAAAAAATGTCACATGTCGAAAAAAGCCATAGTATGTCGAAAAGAGTCATAGTATAGTATCCTGCAAAAAGTCATAGTTTAGCACGTCGAAAAAAGTCATACTGTAGTATGTCGAAAAAAGTCATAGTTTAGTATGTTGAAAAAAGTCATAGCATAGCATGCCAAGAAAAGTCGTAGTATAGTATGTCGAAAAAAGTCATAGTATAGCATGGCGAAAAAAAGTCATAAAAAGTCATAGTTTAGTATGTTGAAAAAAGTCATAAAAAGTCATAGTATAGCTGTCATAAAAAAGTCATAGTATACGTCATTAAAAAGTCAGTGTAGTATGTCGAAAAAAGTCATAGTATAGTATGTTATAAAAAGTCATATGTTACATGTTGAAAAAAGTCATTGTATAATTTGTCATAAAAAAGTCAGTGTAGTATGTCAAAAAAGTCATAGTATAGCTTGTCATAAAAAAGTCATAAAAAAAGTCATAGTATAGTATGTCAAAAAAGTCATTAAAAGTCAGAGTAAAGTATGTCTAAAAAGTCGTAGTAGAGTATGTCGAAAGAACTCACAAAAAAGTCATAAAAAGTCATAGTATAGCATGTTGAAAAAAGTCCTGAAAAAGTCATAGTATAGTATGTCGGAAAAAAGTCTAGTATATATTGAAAAAAGTCATAAAAGTCATAGAATAATATGTCATAAAAAAGTCAGTGTAGTATGTCGAAAAAAGTCATAGTATAGTATGTCAAAAAAAGTCATAGTATAGTATGTCATGAAAAGTCATAAAAACGTCATAGTAGCGTATGTCGAAAAGTCATAAAAACGTCAGTATAGTATGTTGAAAAAAGTCATAAAAATCTTAGTAAAGTATGTCGAAAAAATATAGTATACAGTATGTCGGAAAAAGTCACAAAAAAGTCGTGGAATAGTATGCTAATATAGCATGCCGTAAAAAGTCATAATATAGTATGTTGGAAAAAGTCATAGTACAGAATGTCGAAAAAAGTCATAAAAAAGTCATAGTATAGTATTGCGAAAAAAGTCATAAAAAAGTCATAGTATAATATGCTGAAAGAAGTCATAGTATAGCATGTCGAAAAAAGTCATAGTATAATATGTCATAAAAAGGTCAGTGTAGTATGTCGAAAAAAGTCATAGTATAGAATGTCATGAAAAAGTCATAAAAAAGTCATAGTGAAGTATGTCTAAAAAGTCATAGTATAGTATGTCGGAAAAACTCACAAAAAAGTCATAGTACAATATGCTGTAAAAAGTCATAGTACAGAATGTTGAAAAAAGTCATAGTATATGTCATAAAAAAAGTCATAGTATTGTATGTCGTAAATAGTCATACAAAAGTCATAGTATAGTATGTCGTAAAAAAGTCGTAGTATTAAAGTTTGTTGATAAAAGTCATAGTGTAGTATGTCGAAAGAAAGTCAATAAAAAGTAATAGTATAGTATGTCATAAAAAGTCATGGTATAGTAACGTGTTTATATTAATAATAGTCTGTGTGTGTGTGTTCAGGCGATAGAGAGGGGTTTGGTGTTTGAGGTGTTGTACTCTCCAGCCATCAAAGACTCCACCAGGAGGTGCTACACCATACCAACGCTGTGTGTCTGATGGAGACGTGTAAAGGGAAGGTACATCCTCTTCCGTCCCAACACACTTCCTGTCCCTGTGACAGGATGTCCCGATTGGCTCTGTCTTGACTCACCTCTTTGTGTTTCAGCGTGTGATCCTGTCCAGTGCCGTGGAGAAGGTTGATGATGATATATGCAGCATGTTCAGTCTGAACTCATAAATAATAATAATATAATAATGTCTGTGTGTCCTTAGTCTCTGGAGCTCAGAGGGCCCTATGACATCACCAACCTGTATCCTTCCTATTGGTTCAGACACAAACTGTAGTCTTCAGGGGCTTCTGGACACATTTATTATTCTTACAAATTATTTAATAAAGTTTTTGAAACACAACGAGTCAAAAATTTAGTCAAATGTTTTATTTTTATTTTTTTAAATCAGTGTGCGGTACAAATGCTGCACTCTGATTGGTCAGCACCGAAGCAGGTAATGATGTCATCAAAAATAGAGCTCTGCAGTACATTCAGTCAGAAATATAAAAATATAAATCTACAAATAGGAAGATTTCAGACCCTTAATCAAACTCTTAAACATATTTAAAAACTCATTTAAACTTTTTTAAATGTAGTCCCTTTAGACAAAAAACAAACGATCTGAACGTTAGATTTTCAAGAAACAACATTTTGTTTCTGGAAACAACAACAGTGTGTATAGGAGACAACATTAAAAACAGTGTAAAAGCCCTTTAGTGTTAGCATTGATTAGCTGATATAAAACCGTAGGTGTGTTGAAGGACGCGTGGACATCTGAGAACTGGATTGATCAGCAGGAGTATTAAAACGATCTGAAATGGAAGCACCTGATCGGTTTGAGTTTGTAAGTTTATTTGATTAGGACAATGCACATTAATCAACATTTCTGTAATGCCCCAGTGTTAGCCAGTCAGCTAATTTTCAACTGTAGTCCTAATTACCTAGCATGCATGTCTTTATGGTGGGAAGAAACCGGAGCACCTGGAGGAAACCCACGCAAACACGGGGAGAACATGCAAACTCCACACAGAAAGGCCCGGAACGACCTGGATTCGAACCCAGAACCTTCTTGCTGTGAGGCAGAAGTGCTAACCACTGAGCCACCGTGCTGCCTCTTTGGTCGTTTCAGCAGCAAGGTCATGATGACGTCTTCCTGCAGGAGAGGACTGTGATTGGCCGGCTGCTCAGAGGCCCAGGATGTGACCCTGAAGACAAATGACAACATCTGTTTAATAAACTATGAAACACATTTTCTTACCATAAATACTTGAAATGATAAAGTAAGAAAATATAAACCACCTTGGTGTTTTCAACTATTTGTACGACAAATATACTGACAAAATACTGTTCTATGACTTTTTTCGACATACTAAACTGTGGCTTTCTTCGACATATTATACTATGACTTTTTAGGACATACTATATTATGACTTTTTTTCAAAATACTGTTCTATGACTTTTTTTCGACATACTATACTATGACTTTTTTCAGCATACTGTACTATGAAATTTTTTTTTACATTTTCAACATATATGATGATTTTTTTGACATACTATTCTATGAATTGGCCACTTGGAGGTCAAGAGGGGAAACAACAGCTACATGTACAGTTAATTAATCAGCGTTATTATATTCAGTGGTGGACTATAACTGAGTACATTTACTCAAGTACTTTTACTTTACTTGCTTATTAAATAATATTATTATACAAAACATGGTAAAATATAAAGAGAAATAACAGAAGATTCATTTTAAGCTTTCTGACATTCTATACTATGACTTTTTTCGACATACTATACTATGACCTTTTTTTTCAAAACTTTCGACATACTATACTATGACCTTTTTTCGACATACTATACTATGACTTTTTTTACATACTATACTATGACCTTTTTTCAAAACTTTCGACATACTATACTATGACTTGGCCACTTGGAGGTCAAGAGGGAAACCAACAGCTACACGTACAGTTAATTAATTAGCGTTATTATATTCAGTGGTGGACTGTAACTGAGTACATTTACTCAAGCACTGTAGTTAACTTTTACTTTTCTTGATCATTAAATAATGTACAGCACTTCATTAAAATAAAGGTACAATATAGAGGAATAACAGAACTGTGCAATGATTTTCATATGACTTTTTCAAACTACTATGCTATGACTTTTTTCAATATACTATGACTTTTTTATGACATGCTATACTATGACTTTTTCTAACTATACTACGACTTTTTATGACTTTTCTCGACATGTTATACTATGACTTTTTTCGGCATACTGTACAATTACTATTTCGACAAACTGTACTATGACTTTTTTCAACAAACTATACAATGACTTTTTAAGTCTTTTTTGGCATACTATACTGACTTTTTTTTTCCAAAATTTTTAAGTCTTTTTTGGCATACTATACTATGACTTTTTTTCAAAATTTCCGACATACTATACTATGACTTTTTTTCGACATACTGTACAATGACTTTTTTCGACATACTGTACTATGACTTTTTTTTCGACATACTATACTATGACTACTATATACTATGACCTTTTTTTTCAAAATTTTCGACATACTATACTATGACTTGGCCACTTGGAGGTCAAGAGGGAAACCAACAGCTACACGTACAGTTAATTAATCAGCGTTATTATATTCAGTGGTGGACTGTAACTGAGTACATTTACTCAAGTACTGTACTTAACTTTTTTTTACTTTACTTGCTTATTAAATATTGTACAGCACTTAATTAAAATAATGGTAAAATATAAAGACAAATAACAGAAGATTCATTTTAAGCTTTTGACAAAGTATACTATGAGTTTTTCGGCATACTACACTATGACCTTTTTTTCAAAAATGTTGACATACTATACTATGACTTTTTTTCGACATACTGTACTATGACTTTTTTTTAACATACTATACTGTGACTTTTTATGTCTTTTTTCGGCATACTATACTATGACCTTTTTTTCAAAATCTTCGACATACTATACTATGACTTGGCCACTTGGAGGTCAAGAGGGAAACCAACAGTATATTAGTATATTCAGTGGTGGACTGTAACTGAGTACATTTACTCAAGGACTGAAGTTAACTTTTACTTTTCTTGATTATTAAATAATGTACAGCACTTAATTAATTAAAATAATGGTACAATATAGAGGAATAACAACTGTACAATGACTTTCATATGACTTTTTCAAACTACTGTACTATGATTTTATTTAACATACTATACTATGACTTTTTTATGACATGCTATACTTTGACTTTTTCCAACATATTAAACTACGACTTTTTATGACTTTTTTTGGCATACTGTACAATTACTTTTTTCAACAAACTGTACTATGACTTTTTTCAACAATCTATACTGTGACTTTTTAAGTCTTTTTTCGGCATACTATACTATGACTTTTGGTAGCACTTTATAATAACTACACATAATTCATCATTTATTAAGCATTAGTTACCTATTAGTTAATGTTTGTTCATACATAATTCATCATCAGTAAAGCATTTGCTCACACAGTTATAAAAGGTTTGTTCATAGTAAATAAGCCTATCTAGAAAAATACATTTGTAAGTACATGATTTATACTTAATAGAGTAAATTTAGCGACCTAACGTAACCTAGTTGATAGCTGACTGGTCAGCTCATGGACCCAAGTTCAGCCATTGGCTTATTTACAATTAATGAAACAACCATTTATAAATGTTTCCCATTATAAACCAGTTCCAAACTATTACTAAATGCTTTGTTCATCAAAATCATTTGTAAATCATTGCTCCTATGTTAATTCTCATAAATAAAGCATTTGTATACACACTCATAAATGGTTTGTTCATAGTAAATAAGGCTCTCGAAAATTATGTTTATAAATAGAAATTTGACACTTAATAAGTACTGCGAAAACCATTGGTAAATTTAATAATTTTCCTTTTATAAACTATTTACAAACTATTAGTAATTTCATTGTTTATCATTTGTAAAGCATAGTTCCTACATTCATTCTAATTAGTAAAGCATTTGTAAATACAGTTAGTAAATGGTTTGTCCATAGTAAGTAAGCCCATGTAAAACATTTATGAGTTGATGTTTTTAATAATTCATAAATGATGCATTAACCATTTGTAAAGGAAGTCATTTTACCATTATTAACTAGCTACTCAGGAATGTATAAGGTAAGTTAAAACTAGGAAGTTAATGATTAACAGACTATCTAGACCTACATTTTTTCAGGCCTTAAATAAAATGTTATGATTAGAAATAGTCCTAAACTAATAGCTGGGGTGTTAAAACATCTGTTACAAATACTTGCCAATAATGTAATCCATGACTAATTCAGGAGTTACTGCTGGTTAGTTAAGTATATTGTGTGAGCCCATCTAAAGTGAGCACTTTCTATGTTTCACAAAGCATTTATAAATGAGTTACAAAGGCTAACAGAACCTGGACACACGTATTGTTCTATTTGGACATGCCTTCAGAAATATGCCTACGGATAGTTGGTGTGTTAATGCATCTTTAACAAGCACTTACCAACACATGAATTAATGATTAACTCATGAGTTACTACTCATTAGTTGACTACATGGCGTGAGCCCATCTAAAGTGAGGACTTACTATGCTTTACAAAGCATTTATAAATGAGTTGCAAAGGCTAGCAGATACAAAGAGACACAAGTAAAAAAAGTATTTGTAACCCTTATTATGATGTAGTAAGAATGTACATTTATGAAATAGCTCGTAGTAGTGTTATGTAGTTGATATCAGTGCGAATTTGGACCAGAACCAGAAGAAAACTAGATTGTTAAGAGCCAGAGAATTGAACATGAATAACATCATATTGATTCATATAATCAATAACAACTAAAATAATAAAGTGTGCACATAAAAGAAACCCTTTTCAGTTCTATGAGCTCAATTGTTCTTTGATGACAAGAGTTCAGAGATGTTCAACGTTGGAGCCCATATGAGTTACAACACACAAAATCCACAACACAAACGCAAAAGCTACAACACAAATACAGAAGCCACAACACAAACACAAAAGCCACAACACAAATACAGAAGCCACAACACAAACACAAAAGCCACAACACAAACGCTGTGTTGTAGCTTTTGTTTTTGTGTTGAACCATCTCGGCCACTGTAGAGTCAGCTTACAATAAGATTACAGTTACCTCAAAATAGTGGCATAGGTTTTAATAGACACTCTGCTCCAACTCTCCCTTAACACAACAAAATAATAACACATTTAATAATACAGCCAACTCACATTGTTTGACTTCTAGAAACACTAAAGCAGAACCAGAAAACCCAAGACGTTATAAGTTTTGTGTCGCTCCATTACTTCTGAGAGCAGAAGTCTTGGCGAGTTTCCTTCGGATATTCTGTCCAATAAAAAAGCGACCGTTTTCACTGTGTGGCATTTGTTAACAGTGTTTGGTGCGTTTGATAAAGTGCAGTGTGAAAGCAAACCGAACCAAAATGAAAATGCAACAGTGCTGCAACTTCAGTCCGCCGAATTGTAGAGAAGCAACAAACTGAGCAGCAGTCGGTCAGCAACGAACGTTCCGTTTACCTGCACCTTAATAACTGCGAATGGGAAACCAACTTCAGCGTTGTTGTTGCAGCGACACGTTAATATGAACTGATACTTAACCTGTTAGCTTTAGCTCAGCTCCGTTTGCATTTAGCAGTTAGTGTTTAGCGGAGTGTGTGCGGGTTTACCTGGAGCTCCGCCGTCTCAAAACTCACTAATAGGCTCGACAGCTAACAAACAACACAGCTACTCCGCCACCAGCCCAAGAGCACAGTGAAGCAACGAGACTTCTGGTTCCGGTTGTTTCCTCCAAGTCAGGGTTTTTCAGTTTAAAAGTTTAAAATGAAAGAACGTCGCCACATGCTGGTCAGGAGGGGAAACAACAGATACGCATACAGTTTATTAATCAGTGTTATTATATTCAGTGGTGGACTGTAACGGATTACATTTACTCAAGTACTGTACTTGAGATACTTTTACTTTACTTGATTATTAAATAATGTACAGCACTTAAATAATTAAAATAATGGAGAAATATAAAGAGAAATAACAGAAGATTTTGATTTATTTTCAAACCAGACTCCATTTAAGAACATTAATTTTATCATTTTTAAACACACTTCAATTATAATTGACTGAAACAAAATAAAACCATCAAAAGTATATTGACTCTTTGTTGATTTGCAAGAGAACAACTTCAATTTTGTTTATTTCAATTACATAATGTACATTTATTATTCATGTAGATTGCGTCGCTAAAGTGTCAATGTTTTGCACAGAGAATATTAGGTTGTAGCAATCCCTCACAGCAACGGAGGATTTCCATCGAGACAGAGCATGCTTGTTGTCCTTTGAGATGAGCATTCACATTGTTTGTTTTCTTCCATTATAAATGCAGGCACAGGCTGATTAAACTGGCTGTTACCAACCAAGACATCTCACATAGGTCACATGTGCAGACCTTGCTCATCTCGAACAAGCCTCATAACAGGACCGCCAGAGATCCCAAATCTAATCATCATAATTAAATGAAGAAATACCAACAACCCAACATCTCCTGTTACTCTGTGATTAACCAGATAAACTGACATGCTGTTGGAACAATAAAGATTTAATCTACAAATGAATAATTTGCTATCAAATCTACAATTGTGTAAATAATATGTTTTAATACTGGTGTAAGATATTAAATGATATTGAATCCAATCACATCATGACTTAGTCTTAAAACAGTGTTCATGCTGAGAAGGCCAAATACAACAGCTCAACAAATATTGACGATGGAATCAGTTTGAAATGAGAGCGTCTCTTTGTTGAAAACAAGTCTCAGATTATGAAAGCAATGACCCTGGCAGCAAGAGCGTAATTTAAATAGATATAGAAAGAAGACTTCACATCTGTCAGACCTATTTAAGTCTTTAGCATGTACCGTGTCATTTCATACAACAGTCTTCTGAGTATCAATACTCAAAACTTGAATGAAGCAGCTACTGTTTTATGGCAACAGATCATGCAATGCATCATGGGATGGTAGTTTTTCTAAACTTTTATTGAAATCAAGGGCAAAATACAACATGGCAACAGTGGCATCAAGTGATGAAACTAGAAAACAGCAACACAAAATAAATGGGAAAAAAGACTAAATGGAGAGAATTTGGGGGCTTGTTGGAACCTGCTTGAGACGCTTGAACCCTATCACTGCAGAACTTTGCAATTTTCTCCAAGTCTGACATGTGTTGATGTGAGTTTTCAAGCATCATAAGCCCTTAAAAAATGTGATTATATCTATCTACAGTATATATTCTTTTAGATTCAAGCCAGCAATGCAGTGTAGCATCCAGCATTCACACAGCAATTTTTCAGAAATTGCATTTTCTAGTGTAGTAGTCTACCCTATGTTCCTTTACCCATTAATTTAACACAAATAAAATAACATCATGCAACATGGTAATAGCTAGGGTTGCACACAGTGTTGTAATGTAACTTAATGTACCTAAGTAGAATTTTCACATATCTGTACTTTACTTTGTTATTTATATTTCCGGAAACTTTTACTTTTACTCCACTGCATTTCCCCTGAGCATCTTAGTTACTCATTACTACAAAATAAAATCGGAAGAAATGCGTTACACTTGAAAAAAGCAGGTTTGGCGAATCACTGCTCCTAGATTCTAAAACTGAAGAAGAGCAGGACGCATGATGACATGGAAGCAGACTCTGCCGCCATGGTAATCAATCAATCAATCAAACTTTATTTATATAGCACTTTACAGCAACCAGCAGGTATCCAAAGTGCTTAATATCAAAACCAAGAATAAAAACACATATCATACAATATAAAGAAAGAACATGTAAAATCAGAAATAGTTACAGAGAAACCGAAGAATGAAATCGTCACACCACTGCTATGTATTAAAAGCTACATCTGTAATAGTGCGGATATCAGGAGGTAACTTGTTCCAGAGTCTCGGAGCAGCAACTGCAAAAGCCTGGTCACCCCACCGTTTATATCTAGACCTTGGCACTTCTAAAAGTCGCTGGTTTGAAGACCGCAATGACCGGTTGTGCTCCCGCAAAGTTAAAATTTCGGACAATACTCCGGGGCCAGACCATTTAAGGCCTTGAAAGCAAACAATAAAATCGATTCTAAAAACGCACAGGGAGCCAATGAAGGGTGTAGAGAACAGGAGTGATATGTGCACGTCTAGATGTGTTTGTTAAAAAGCGAGCAGCTGCATTTTGCACAAGTTGAAGACGTGCGATGGAGGTCTGATTCAGACCAACGTAAAGAGCATTACAATAATCCAACCTAGAACTAATAAAGGCATGAATTGCCTTTTCTAGATCGTGCCTGTTGAGGAAAGACTTAACTTTAGCCAGGAGACGAAGCTGGAAAAAGCTCATTCTAACAACATCACTGATCGGCTTGTCAAATTTCATGCTGCAATCAAAAGTAACCCCCAAATTTTTGACAGCTGACCTAGTGGTAACAGATGATGAACACCCCGACGACAGTTGTGATGAAGATAAAGTTACACACCTTTGGCCATAATCAAGAAACAGCCTCCGACAGACTTCTAACAGAACTCTCTCTTCAAAGGGAGGGAGCGTATTAAGAATATAACAACAGCTATCAAGGCATGAGGAGGAGGCAGGAGGAAACAGCTTGGCTCTGAAACATGTTCACAACGAGGCAGCGTGAATGCGCTGGTGGACTTTAAGGTTATTACGATCAGAAAAAGCTTTCCCACATTGATCACAGCTGTACGGCTTCTCTCCAGTGTGAATACGTTGATGGAGTTTTAGGGCACTCCGTGTTGTGAAAGCTTTCCCACATTGATCACAGCTGTACGGCTTCTCTCCAGTGTGAATGCGCTGGTGAGATTTAAGGGTACCACTCTGAGAAAAAGTTTTCCCACATTGATCACACCAATGTGGCTTCTCTCCATTGTGAATGCGCTGGTGTCTTTTATGGTCACTACTATTAGAAAAAGTTTTCCCACATTGATCACAGCTGTACGGCTTCTCTCCAGTGTGAATGCGTTGATGTTTTTTTAGGGAAATCTGTTGTGTGAACGCTGTCCCACATTGATCACAGCAATATGGCTTCACTCCATTGTGAACGCGCTGGTGTCTTTTAAGGTCACTATTCTGACAAAAGGTTTTCCCACATTGATCACAGCTGAACGGCTTCTCTCCAGTGTGAATGCGTTGATGTATTTTTAGGGAATTCTGTTGTATGAAAGCTGACCCACATTGATCACAGCTGTACGGCTTCTCTCCAGTATGACTGTATTGATGTGTTTTTAGGGAACTCTGTCGTGTGAAAGCTGCTCCACATTGATCACAGCTGTGTAGATTCTCTCCAGTGTGAAGGCGTTGATGTCGCTTTAGGTCACCCTGTCGTTTGATAGCTACCCCACATTGATCACAGCTGTACGGCTTCTCTCCAGTGTGAACGTGTTGATGTCTTTTTAGGTGACTCTGTCGTGTGAAAGCTGCACCACATTGATCGCAGCTGTGCAGATTCTCTCTAGTGTGAAGGTGCTGATGTATTTTTAGGTAGCTCTGTCGTGTGAAAGCTGCCCCACATTGATCACAGCTGTAGGGCTTCTCTCCAGTGTGAATGCATTGATGTATTTTTAGGTGACTCTGTCGTGTGAAAGCTGCTCCACATTGATCGCAGCTGTGTAGATTCTGTCCAGTGTGAATGCGCTGATGACTTTTTAGGTCACTCTGTCGTGTGAAAGCTGACCCACATTGATCACAGCTGTACGGCTTCTCTCCAGTGTGAATGTGTTGATGTATTTTTAGGTGACTCTGTAGCGTGAACGCTGCCCCACATTGATCACAGCTGTACGGCTTCTCTCCAGTGTGAAAGCGTTGATGTATTTTTAGGTAACTCTGTCGTGTGAAAGCTGAGCCACATTGATCACAGCTGTGCAGATTCTCTCCAGTGTGAACTCTCTGATGAATCTTTAAATATGCTGATGTTGTAAAGGATTTGTCACAGTGCTGACAGTGGTGACATTTCAGTCCCTCTCTTCGTTTCTACAGCAACAGACAAACAGAGAGAGAGTTAGTGAACAACCTTCTTTGAAGCCTAGACATGCTCTCACACAATTCTCTTCATCTCTTCATTAGGGCCGAAAAAATTCCTCAAGTAACTTGCTACGAAGACTGACGGCAGCGTAAATAGTGAGGGGCTAAGAGAAGAGACAGGATGGAGAAAACGACAGAAAGTGTCCAAAGTTTGGAATCCGTTCAATCTTAATTAAAACAAAAACTCTGTACAGTGTGTCTACTGCAAAATCGAACTAGCTTACCACAATAATAGCACAACGTCAATGCTTCAGCACCTCAACAGTAAATATTGAGTCTAACTTAATCATCCATTCCATGAAGGGGACCCGACAAAAGTAAATCAGAGTCGTATGGACGATGAAACTACACCAAACACAACTACCAAAAACAAAGACAAGAAAATACGTAGCGGTGACTACAATTTAATCTAAAGAGCCGACTTCTTGACTATCCCATCGGAAAAACAGCTGATTGTTGCGCACAATTTTCTCTCGCTCTCTCTCTCTTCACGGAGAAACAGCTGATCAACGATCTACTAGCATAAGTGTAACATAGCTGTGTGACATTGTAATCAAATATATAAATGAAAATAGGTTGAGTATAACTAATATTTACAGATCAGTCTCAGGTTGAAACTTGTAGTTCTGAAAGTTAAGTTGCACACCTAAAGGTTATGTTTATCCAGGAAATTTTCCCCATGAGACAATGGAGACAATGTTCAAAACTGAAACATTTGTCTCTTTAGTCATACTTTCAGGTAGAAACTCCATTACAACTTTAAAATAATCAGCGTTTCTTCTAGAATTTCTTTCAGCGGTGGTGGCGGCGGGGGTGGGGGGGTTGGTTTTGAGTGGTATGCACCCCCACTAACCTGGAAAACGGTTTTAAAATAGTAACGTTAATACAGCGTGTCGGAGGACTACAGTGTTCTCCTGCAGCGGGGAGTCAGAGGAAGACGGACCATCACCGCAGCGTTCGCTAACGTTAGCTTCTTGCCTCATCTGGGGTCTGATAAACCGTAAATTCATTAAATTCAGTGTCCACAATGCTATTTTCCAATAAACTTTAGCTGTCAAATTTCACGGGACCCGCCTAAATGCGGATTTCATGTTGCAGCTTTGTCACCGTTTATCACTTAATTGAGTGAAGTAGTATTCGCCCTGTTGTTAATTTGGTTGCCATGACTTCGTGAGTGATGACGTCCTGTCACTGTTACAGTTGCTCTGCTCACACTAGCGGGAGAGAGAGCGGAGTAGTTTGCTTGAGTTCAGTAGAGGAGACGGCTCTACAACTTTATGACTTTTCATAAACAGCTGAAGGAGCGGTGGATCGCGGTGTACATAGGATATTCAAATCCCATTCAAACTTTTTGATACACATACATTTATTTTATGTCAAAATGGAGGAAAGGCTGTTCCAGCTGCAGACATGTTACTAATTTTCATAAATTTATTTAAATGTTGTGCTTTTTATTGATGAAATTACAATTTACACTCTGTTAGAAATCACTACAAACAGGCCTGAAATACACACACACGTGCTCAGAACCTATTCATGCACAAATGGAGAGATGTCAGAGTGAGTGGGCTGCCAGTGCCCTGACCGGTTTGAAGGGGTGGGGGGGTGGGGGGTACGGTCCACACTACGAACTTTGGTCCATACGGGGACTTGAACCAGCAACTCTCCGGTTCCCAACCCAACTTGCTACGGACTGAGCTACTGCCACCCCAAACTATGGAAGCAATCGGGGTCTTCTAACTGCAGTAATGTGGTAGGGATCGACATAAGCAATGGCCCGGGGCCAGTAAAACAGCACGTCGGGCAAGTTAATTGGTCAGTCGCTGGCCCGTTTTGGCCAGAGATATTGTTTGTGCTAATCAAAGTCATGAGTCTGATCCTTGTAATTTGACTCACTTTCTAAGCTAACGTTAGATAGTGTTGCACCTAGAAATTGAGTCCGCTAACATCAACAAACAACTTCCGGCTCCCACCACATGAGTCCACTCATGCTTTGGACCTTCAGTAGCGGCTGCAGCAACTTAAACCCAGCCAGACCGGAGCTGCTGCCCACCCTCCTCCTTCGCCAGCAGCTAGCTAGTAATATTAGCGTACGTCGCGGTAGGGGTGGAACGGTACACAGAAGTCACGGTTCGGTTCATACCTCGGTTCAGACATCACGGTTCGGTACAATGGAGGGAAAAGCAAAACAAAAATGCAGAAGGCAATTTTTTTTATTGTGCATGTCTCAGGCTGTACCACCTAGTGTCATACAGTCTCTCCCCTGAGCTAGCTGCAACAGTATGAAGTGTGTAAAGTAAGATGTTAACAATAAACAATAAGTACCCCACATCATCTCCAGACTCCACTGTTTAGTATCGTTGTTGTGTCCTGAACACTGACCTGAACACAGCTGTACGGCTTCTCTCCAGTGTTAAGGCGTTGATGTCTTTTTAGGTCACTCCGTCGTGTGAAAGCTGTCCCACATTGATCACAGCTGTACGGTTTCTCTCCAGTGTGAATGAGTTTATGTATTTTTAGTTGACTTGGTCGTGTGAAAGCTGCCCCACATTGATCACAGCTGTATGGCTTCACTCCAGTGTGAATGCGTTGATGTTTTTTTAGGGTACTCTGTCGTGTGAACGCTGCCCCACATTGATCACAGCTGTGCAGATTCTCTCCAGTGTGAACTCTCTGATGAATCTTTAAATTTTTTGATGTTGTGTAGGATTTGTCACAGTGCTGACAATGGTGACGTTTGAGTCCCTCTCTTCCTCTTCGTTTCTATAGCAACAGTCAAACAGAGAGAGAGTTAGTGAACAACCTTCTTTGAAGCCTAGACATGCTCTCACTTATACAATTTTCAGTTCAAACGTAATTAAAACGAAAACTCTGTACAGTGGGTCTACTATGGGCGTCAGTTTGGTTTGAAATATGCTGGAGACAGAGACGCATTCGGAAGTACATTTCCAGAAGTGCTGGGTACAATGACGCGCAGATCATGTTTTGAAAGACGCTGTCCTGTAGCTTACTAATGAATAAAACCATGGTTTAATGTACGTAAACAATTATCAATGATTACCAAATTTATCTCTCATATTGCTCCTCATAACCACTGAAAACTGTCAAAAAATCTAACCCAAAGTCCAATTATTATGGACGTTATCCGACATTAAGCATTTCTGCTTCATTAGAGCCTATGTAAGGAAAAAGCTTAACATGGTTTAATGTACCTAAACAACGATCAATCATCACCAAACGCTGTGTCGGGGGGGCAAACTCATGTGATGCGTAATTGATCCCTTGGATGATTTGTAGACTATTAAGTGAACAAGGTGTACCCGGTCCACCAAACACTGGGCCATGTTGACTGTCTTAATTCTGCACATATTTCTGTTACTGTAGTCCTATTTACTATTTCATTATTTCATCCATGCGTGGCGCAGCAGATCCGTGCGCACTATCACCTGCCGTGGAGATGCTGGCCTCACTAACCTCTCCTCCTCTGAGTCGGATCTCCCTCGCGCTGGACTCAGTTTCACTGAGCATACTAACACTTAAAAAATAAATAAATTGCATTAGATCAGTGAGTTCAAACTGCTTATTGTGCGTAATTTGGACTGACACTGATGCAATGCATGTTGTTCTGTAACTTGTGTGGCGCTGCCACTATTCTCTTGATTTCCACTTCGACTAGGGCTGAACGATTTTTGAAAATCTAATTGCGATTTTTTTCCCCAAATATTGCGATTTCGATTTGATTATTTTTTTAAGCTCTTTGTCTTCTGTATTATTCAACAAAGAATAATATAATAATGTATAGTATGAACACACAATTACACACTAGACAGTTAAATAAGTAAAAATATAGTATATCTACACACACACACGTAATTTTTTACAGTGCACAGAGAGGAGCTGCCTCCAGCCCCTCCCCCTCGTGCTGCCGAGTGCACTTGTTCAGAGAGGCTATCGTTACGTTAGCTAGTTGCTGGTGTTCTTGCCGTGGGATTAACTGTACTAATAAAACCGTTGAAACACCGCGGCCACGCTGCTGTGAAAGCTCCCCGAACGTCATTTATCAGAGTCTGGTTTTTACCCCTCTCAGTGGCAGATCCTCCACTCATATCTT
The DNA here is from genome assembly GCF_008315115.2 of Sander lucioperca. NCBI lineage: Eukaryota > Metazoa > Chordata > Actinopteri > Perciformes > Percidae > Sander > Sander lucioperca. The sequence continues at coordinate 19,117,688 of NC_050189.1, forward strand.
TATAACGGAGCTAACCGCTAACCGGAGCTAACCGCTAATCAGAGCTAATCGTTGCCAACCGAGCCTTGAGTTCTGTGTGTCTGTATCCTGCATGTATAGACTCAAGCCCGAATAAAACCCTTCATTTTATTAAAATGGCTGTAAAAGTTTTAAACTACAACTCAGAGTTGTTTGAATGACAGAAATCAGCTCAAGGTACAGTGTAGCGTTAGTGTGCTAGTTGATGCTTTCTCTACGGAGTGCAGACTGATTGCTCTCGCGAGTCATGTGACCAAATCGCAGCCTTTGCGATTAGGAAATCGCGTTTTAACATATCGCGATATTATCGAAAATGCAATTAATCGTTCAGCCCTAACTTCGACATTAGATTTTTTTGAGTGAAAAGACATTACATTTAGCATATATCTCCACAGGTAACAAGCTAACCATCGCAAAGTGTTGTGCTAATGCTGGGAACAGGCATATTGTATCTTTATAGTTGTATCCATATGATGTGACAGCTTTAGGTTAATATTTCACCAGGTCAGAGGGCTAGTGGGATGTTACATAGACCCCATAAAGTTATCCTACAACTGATTTTATTACTGTACTGTCTGGATGGTAGCTACAGGACATGCTTTCAATTCATAAGATTTAACAATACAGTGTTAGGGACAGATCAGATGGCCAGAGACTTGACTTGGACTCGTGGCAAAAGACTTGAGACTTGACTTGGACTCAAGCTCAAAGACTTGAGACTTGGACTTCCAAAAAATTACTTGTGAACATCTCTGTCAAGTGGTCACTCAATGAGAGATTATGTCAGTAAGTAGGCTATTGTTTATTTCGACAACATTGACTAGGAAGTATTCTCATTTATATCACTGATATAGCTGTGTCTTCTTAATCATATACGGTATCCGAATCCGATATTAATAATCGCGACAAGCACATGGTTCGGTAGCAGCTAATGTCATGCTATCTCGTCTTAGCCATAGCTAATAGCCATAGCAGCTAGCCAGAAGACAGCAACGTGTTAGACTGTTTGTGGCTAGAAGCTAGAGTTTGCAGCGAAGACTGTCAATTATTTTACTGTGTAGTTAACATTGCCACAGTACATTGTTAAGTTGGATGTTAGCGTGGGCGCGTTGCCTCGTTTTGGCGGTAGGTAACTTTGTGTAACAGCATTCTAGAGGTACAGAATTTATAAATGCACACTGTTTACTAACTTCGTTTTCACATAGGTTTTTTTAGCTTTCTTACGTGAGGATTCATTGGATTCAACGCAGCAGGTAGCAGCTAGTGCTAGGAGGGTGAGATAAGTAAGTTGAGCTTGACTAATGTTTTCTATCTCTAATCTATAGCTACATCTGTCAATTTTGCCGAGTGGCCACAAGCCCCAGGCCACAAGATGCTTTGAGGAAGGATGTCAATTTCTCCACTGCCCATTTTGCCCACTTTATAAGGGTGGCTACTCAAAAGTGGAAACATATTTACAGTCACATCTGAAAACAGTGGTACAGCATGGAGGTATGTTTACTGATTGCTAATTCATTGGTTTCGATTATTAACCTGTGTTGATATGAAGAAGGTGAGGATACTAACCGTGGTCAAGAAGGCACTTGTTTTTGGACCAGTTATTAAAGCCTGCTTTGTTTTTTACCTTCCTTTCAGAGTTTGTAATGTATACCTGCAAATGGGGCTGCAGAAAGGAGTCCCACTACCACTGCTGTGGTTGTATTCTAATTTAAAAAAACAAAAAAACAACTGCTTAGACACCTAAGCATATGCCACCCTGAGCCAGCAGAAGGCCAACCCCACCCTCAGCCAGCTGAAGGCCAACCCCACCCTGAGCCAGCAGAAGGCCCACCCCACCCTGAGCCAGCAGAAGGCCCACTGCACTCTTTTTCACGTCAAGCCTTAGAAAGCCAACTGAACCCTATGGAGGCCACGGTAGAAGCCCAGCTTCACCCTGTGGAGGCTATGGTAGAGCTTCAGCAACCAGAAAAAGCAGTTGGCCTACGTTCGAGGGTCAGAAAGGTTAAGTGCACAAAGTGTGAGTTAGTGCTGAATAAAAAAAATGTAAAGCAGCATATGAGACAACGCCACTCAACTGTCAAGGAGGACATTACAGCCGACCGTCATCTGGCATGTCAGCCAATAGAGATTGAAAGGGGAATATTTGCTGTTGTAAAGTCCTTCAGCAGCAATAGTGCACCCATCCACGTACAGAAGTGTAAGTCGGGGGCAAGCCATCAAATTCATTGTGAGCTGGATGCCTGTGTGCGCAACAGTGAGGTGATGCACAGGAGTGGGTTTATATCCTTTGATTGTGCCCATCTGCAGTCCCTGCAATACTGCCCACCACCCCTCAGCCCTCAGATAGAACTAAGGGAGGATGTTCTGAGGGACATTGTCAGTAGCAGATGGTTCAGTGAGGAGCGGAAGAGGGCATGTCTTCTGAAAAAAGCGGCGGCAAAGGCTGAAGGGATCCCCTTCAGTGTTGAGGTGGGAAGTTCTTCCTCAAGAAGATATGTTTCCGTTTATGAGGCAAATCTGTCTTACTATAAGAGGTTGATGGTAATGTTTGACACAGCAAATAACACGTGGCATTGCCACTGTGTTAAAGCCAAACAGGCCTGTGTCCACAAGGCCATTGCGAAATGGCACTTTTTCCAGACAAGAAAGGAGCTCTTTACTGGAGAGGAGCGCGGGGATACTCAAGAGTCAGGGCTCTGAAGACAAGGTGGAAACTGTCACCTCAAGCAATTTGCACTATCCCCCTCGAGATCAGGACTTGGGGAGAATTGTTAGGTACATTCACAACAAGAAAAGGCTTCCTGCAGACTTGCCTGAAAAGATGTATGGGTTGACAAGTGAGACAGAAGTGCCTAAACATCTGATACCCAAAGAGTGCGTTTGTCCCGAATGTCCTGGTGATCTTCCCCTTGGTGAACCCCTGATCATCAGTAGATCAGCAAAAATCATCACTGTCAAGGGAATCAGAGAGTCTGTGCCACGTTTAAACTAAAATTGACAGTTATTCATCCTTTTCCAATTTGTATATATCACTAAATGCCCCAATGATCTACTTATGCATTTCAGGTGTGAAAAAATGCAGTAGATGTGGAATGATGGTGCGATACCAGGAATGGGAGGATTGCTTACATAATCTTCATGACAAAGTCATTCTAACCCTCCATTTTTGCCTGTATCTTCGGAACTGCCTCCAGGTCAACGTGAAATTTTTTTTTTTTTTTTTAAATGTGACCATACTGCATGTTCAATGCGTAACTCACAGTAGGCCATTAATTAAGCAATTACAACTCAGGTGCAGGATGAGGTTTCTAAGCTGACAGTCATGACATTAGGCCATTAAATACATCATTGGAACTTTCCCTGTTGCACTCTTGCATGGAATTACATTTTCTAATTTGTTATTGATGTTTTATTTCAGACTCACAGCTCTGGGTCAAGCCATCGAGACATGGGAGCTGACGTCGGGACAGCAGTACCCAAACAAAAATAGCCTAATACATGGATACCTACATTTTGAAGCACTGACGGACCACGATTATAACTTCTCCTGTGTCCGCTGTGGACATCATCCTCCTGTGGTGGTCATGGATCTCCACAAGAGCTGTGTCTTCAGCTTGGCAGGTACAATACAGGTTTTATTTGCATGGTTGACCGCTTCACCCCTCCAGTGGTCTAACTACAGTATATTGATATTTCTTTTTATTTTAGTCAGTGAACTAGAGGACCCACCAGATGGATTTGATGGGGAGGTAGACACTGATAAGTTCTGGGACTCTATGTTTACAGAGGATTGCATGTGAGTTTGTTCCAAGTAAGTTACTTTTTATATATATGTTTGTTTCTCATGTTGCCCAGAGACATAATTCCCTTTTTGCCCTGTCATTGACTGGGTCAGCAGACCACTATTGTCTCTATGACACATTCCATGAGGGAAACACTAAAGACCCTAAAGATATCCTCCGGAGGATAAAGATGGTACCTGAACTGGCAGGGAGAATTAACAGCCAGGTTGCAGAACAACTCTTCTCAACCATGAACAAAAAACAACTATTACCGTATTTTCCGGACTATAAGTCGCACTTTTTTTCATACTTTGGCTGGTCCTGCGACTTATAGTCAGGTGCGACTTATATATCAAAATATTTATAATTTCACGTTTTTAAATGTTATTTCATGCTAAAACCATTACCGTCTAAAGCTGCCAGAGGGCGCTCTAAGCTTGTGACAACTATATGCTGCTCCTAAAAGAAACTGCAGGTGACTGCAGGTAGTAAAATATGCAGCCGAAAACGGTAATCGAGCAGCAGAAAGAAAGTTTGGAGTGAGAGAGAAACTTGTGAGGGACTGGCGAAAAGGTGACTCTTACTGCAATGAAGAAAACAAAGAAAGCTAATCGGCTAATCGCGGGCTGAAAGCAAGATGGCCAGAGCTGGAGGAACGAGTCCACAGATGGGTGCTTGAACAGCGTGCTGCTGGGAGAGGCTCGTCAACGGTGCAGTTACGTTTCCACGCCCTGGTAGTTGTTCTGTATTCTGTTGTATAGTTGAATAACTGTTAATGTGTTACGTTAACATACCGGACACCTACCGTATTCAGCCCCTTGTTCCGTGTGCTGTTGTGTAGTTGAATAACTTGCCTTTCAGATTAAATGTCTGTTCTTGATCTTGGATTTTGTGAAATCAATTTCTAAATAAATGCGACTTATAGTCCAGTGCGACTTATATATGTTTTTTTCCTCTTCATGACGCATTTTTTGACTGATGCGACTTATACTCCGGAGCGACTTATAGTCTGGAAAATACGGTACTGAATATGCTCTCGCCATCTGCTCATGTTTTCATGATGCGTAATGTTATTCACAATTACAATCAGCGGAAGAACAAGAAGATCAAGGAGGAATTAAAGAAGTGTCTAGAAGCGTTAATGAAATTCCGCTGTGTCTCAATGAGCATGGTCAGGCAGAATTCTGTGCCTCTCAGCCAGCAGAGGTAAGACCAGATCTAGTTGTCACCTCCTCCTCTCAGCCAGCAGAAATGGAGTTTAGCTCCGAACCAGATCTTTCACCACCCTCTAAACGTAAGGACATTTTCTGTATTTTATGCCTTGTATTAGTGATTATGTATGTATCCAATAACATATTTCCTGTCATTTTTGTCTCATCTCTTCATTTTGAATTAGGCTCAAGGTTAGAGTTGCGTGTAAGTAAACCCACTTTGACGTGGCTTTGTTTTAATCTGAAATACTGTTATTATTGAACCCTCTTTGTTGGTACATTTTATGTAGTACATCACAACATTTTTGATATGCGTAACAATTTCAGGTCTAAGAATCTAACCCGACCTTTTCCGGATCAATTCCAACCTCTCCTTGCCCCCTATTTTGGTTTGTGTGTTGAAGGGTCTAACCATGCACCCCCACCTCCCAATGTTTTTGGCCATGCTGAACATGAATTTGAATGTTATTTTTGTTTCAGCCTCAAATAATGGGTGAATGAGAGCAATCACTTGTAAAGCACTTTGAATAAAATTATATATATATATATATATATATATATATAAAATATAGCCTTATAAATGCACTATTTACTATTTATAAGTAATATGTGGGACTTTAACCAACCCTTATCTTGCCATTCCATGAAATAAAACTTTTAACAGGTTCTCAAACCAAGACTGAGGATTATGCAGTACTTTGATTCAAGACACCCTAGTGGCTTTGGAGATGGCCGATACCTAGAAATCTTCAGGTTTTTCATAGAAAGCTGATTACTGGTTCCCTATGTTCTTATCTAATTCTGGGTCTTGCAGCAGTAATGGTCTATTTTTCTATTCAAAGCAATTTAAGTATTTTTGTTTAAAATAAAGTTTTTCATTGGTTCACTAGAAACCTCATCTGCATCTTTACTTTTGAAAAATGTTATTTAGACCACCCAAATACTGCTTTGAGAACCCAAGAACTTAGATATGATCATGTTTTTTTGGAAGTATGGTAGTTCTGTTTTGGACTATACTTCCTTTTTCTTTTGTTTTTTTCTTTCTTGTTTTGTTCTGAATGTATTGTTCCTCCTGTTCATATGTTCCATACGTTCTATAAGTGTCTACTAGGAATTGCTGCTACTCCCAGGTCACTTTTTAGCACAGGAAGGTGTAGTTCAGCATCACTTACACGTCTTCCAAACCTTTTCAGTAACCTGGCACATGCTGTGTCCGATGGACCATGGAAGGCATTTTACTTGGCTGACGAGGTAAAACGTGTGGCTAGAGCGCGATTCATTGCATTTAGTAGAGTAGCATACACTGGTACATAGGCAGGCTTGATTGTTTGTTGTGATTTGATGAAGTGATCCTATGTGCCGCTGATGGACGCTGGTTGCTGCTAAATGCAAGTTTAAAGCGCATTGTTTTTCACTTTTTGTATGATTAAAGCAACAAAATGAGGGTGGCTATCAGTAGCCATCATATAATAAGAATCATTGATAAATCATACTGCCCTTTTACCACCACAGGGCGCATCTCACCAGCATCAGAGCAACAGCTGTGGGGTGTTTATGCTGATGGTGAGATGCAATATTTTCAGAAATTATGACTGATGACTAGTTTACAGAACTAACACATTTGTATGTTCCTTTCAGTACACAATGTATGCTACCCTCCAAAAGCCATATGATTTCAGTGAGGTGAGTTTCTTAAAATCTCAATCAGATGTGTAGCGTGAATTATAAGGCTTTTAATAATTTAGTCCTATCTGGAGGCTACAGTTAACATGCATCAATAAGCCATACACCTAACTTTGTCTGCAGGTACTGTACATACTGGAGGAGATGGCTACATCCGTAAAAATGTACACTGCCATAGTTCCCATCAATGAGTAAACAGTACTGTAACATGGATTTGTATCAGGCTATGAAGACATTTAAAGCATAACTTTACTTTTCAGGTGGACATGCTCTCTATCAGGAGGTGGTTGTGTGGGCAGCTGCTGGAGACCTTTATGCTTGAGAGGTGTTACATACTGCGTACATATTTTGGTGCTCATGAAGATGGAAGCTAATATACTGATCTCTCTCACCCTGCAGGACTAGCTGGCACACCCATCTCACCCACACCTTCCAATCTTTAAGCAGTGAAAGGTATTATATACTAGGGCTGCACAATTATGGCCAAAATGATAATCACAATTATTTTGATCAATATATTGATCACGATTATTTGTTGATTTAACCAAAACAAATTGTATTGTCACATAGGCTAATTATAACTGCTTTCAAATTCTCTCTCTCTCTCTCTCTCGTTGTGTAGTTACATTTTCAATAAAACATTGTATTTTATAAGATATATGTGTTTTGTGTGCAGAAATGTGAAAAGTAACTAGTAACTAAAGCGATCAGATGAATGTAGTGGAGTAAAAAGTACAATATTTCTCTCTGAAATGTAGTGAAGTAGAAAGTGGCATGAAACGTAAATAAAGACTCAAGTGAAGTACCTTAAATTTGTACTTAAGTACAGTACTTGAGTAAATGTACTTAGTTACATTCTGCCATTGGTTCTCCTTTATTTTGTTTTATTTGTGACATGTTATATTTAGTAATCCCTTTAATTTTAAGTAAATTGTTCAAGAGAAATTACTGTATTTTGTGTCTTAATTGAAAACATCCAAAGTGCCACCGGGGAAAGTAAGTGAACCCTTGGAGTCAAAAATTCATTATTCAATTCCGGCATATTGTTAGACAACTGTATTAGTTTTGGGATGATATTGGCCCCCCTGCTGGTTGTACTACAACATGTAATTTTTAAAAATAAATCATTTTGGGGAATATTTATTGCTAAAAACATTTAAAACTTTAATAATTCCAAAGAGAAGTATTTCCATACTTACCTCACTATAACTGCTCACCCAATGGTTGAACTATAACCATTACTTTTCAAAAATACTAAATAAAATAATTTTTTTTATTTAGTATTTCAGAATTATTTTTATTGATATATATATATATATATATATATATATAAAAATATATAAAAATATATAGAGGTGGCAGAACAAAAAAAAATCAATATCACATTCATTCATAATGCACAAATCAACAATGTTAATTTTCAGACTTTGCAATATCAACTGTTTGTGTTAGTTGAAAGAAAATATCAGTAGAAAACTGCACTTTAAAGTGTATATGTCATTCTTTTTAGTAGTGCCTGTCATTGTCAATTCAATGTTCAATAAAAGAATGTTAGAAATGATTGTTGTGTTTTGAATATTTTTTAGGGCTGTCAGCATTAACGCGTTAATCGCGATGTGATTACGGGCCGAGCATAACGCGTTTATTTTTTTTAATCGCATGCCGCCATTTATTAATTTATTTTACACTTTGCTCGGCTTTGCGTCGTCGTGCCTAACAGGCTACTATTTCGACCCTTTGCAGCACCTTTACCTATCATCAAGCTGCCATACTTCCTCGTAACACAGCTACTGCTGCAGGCTGCAGCATGATGGAGAAACACAGCAGCAATAACTCTGAATGGCGCTTTTTATTTTCCAAAACTCACAGAAGGCTCGTAGACAAGTTGAAAGCCATACGTACATTGTGTAAAGCCGAATTAAAATATCACCGAAGCACGTCAAGCTTGAGCTACCACCAAAGGAGCTAAGCATGGTAGTACAGTTAGCTCAGTGGGCTCAGGCAAAGCACTATTTTGGAGAGTGCTACTCGCCGACCTGTTGATGAAACCAAATCCAAAAAAATTACTACAGCTCTTGCAAAATTGGTAGCAACTAACTGCAGACCTGTCAGCATCGTAGAAATCTTGGGTCTTAAAGACGTACTATGGTTGGCATGTTCTGGCCTGTCTCGTTGCCGTCGAGGGGACAGTAGTTGTCATGGATACACAGCCTGTATGACACGGAGAAAGCAGCCACACTGGAACTGCTGCAAAGTACAAATGCTGTCTCATTAACCGGTGATCACTGGACGTCAGTGAGTAATCAAAATTATTTAGGAGTTACTGCACACTATATTGACTCTGGTAAGGATAGGGATTTTTAGATTTTTAGTTAGGTACTTGGAGGAATTGTGCAATAATGACACATTTTTCTTTTGTTTACAGTAAATAAATTAACAAATACAAATCTTTTCTTTGCATTCATTTGATTCCCAATCAAGATACACTGGTAAGAACTGCTTTCCGTTGTTAATATGTACTTAAAAACTGTTCTGAAATGCAAAATAATAGAATTTTAATCATGTGATAAAACATGCGATTAATCACGATTAACTATAGAAATTCAGCGATTAATCATGATAAAAAAATGAATTGCTTGACAGCCCTAGTATTTTTGTTTGGTATTTGTGCTGTTGTCATTCCAAGGCATTGCGTGTGAACCATCTTGTGCAAGTTCCACACTGAATCCACACATATATTACAGGTTTTTGGCTAAAATTATTCCTCAAAATTATGCATATGCCTATTTTTGAAAAGCAAGTGATATAGTACAACCAGAAGAATACAACTTATGTGTGAGGTAAGTTTAGAGACATGACTCTATTTCATTTACAATATTAAATGTTTTAAGGTCACATGTAATGGCACTGAAATAGAAAAATGTCACATACCTGGGGTTAACATTAGAGCAGTCATTAACCTGTAAATCTATTGCTGACAAAATATTATTCAAGTATGCCGGTAAACTGAAATTCCTGTATCGCAGGACAAGGCATCTAGATTTTCTATCAAGAAATTGCTGGTTGTATCACTGATTCCATAACTGACTTTTTTAAACTACGTGTTGTAGTATAACCAGCAGGAGACACGTTAGAATTGAGGTAAGTTTGGAGACACTACCTTATTTATTCATTAAATTAATACATATTTTGGTTGTATCTCTTTTCAGTGTTGTAGTTTGTAGACGGTCCCTAAACACTCGTCTTACTCCAGGTTGGAGGACGGCTCGTGTTGATGAAAATGAGTTTGTAGCTCGTTGTTTACCTTACTACGATAGGAAAGGGGCGTCCTTTGTGATTTAATAACATTTCGCTACAGAGTAATTGATCCCGGAAGTTAGAATCTTTGAATATCTTTCTCACTTTAGTATCTGAGCGCAGCGCGTCGCCGCCATATTGGAGCAGTAAACTGCGGTTTTTTCTGGATAAAAACACTGTTAACGTTTCTCAACTGGTTTCATCGGGTCGTTTTTATATTGAAGTGTTTATGATCTCTAGTCTGCAGTTAATGAGACTCTCCACAGTTCGCCTATTATCGTCTTTGTTCGGCAACTTGTTTTGTTGAGTTTTGGAGGGAAATGTATCATTGTTTGTTCCGCGCGCTCTCTCGAGATCAAAGAGAACAAGACACTACGCATTTAGTTAGTTTGAGTCGCTACAAGATGAAAGCAGGAAACGGAGACATCAAAACACGGCTTTCCTTTCTCGACGTTTGATGTCTAACAACAGAATGAACGGATGATACACGGAGCCTCGAGACTCCTCCGCGTTGTTGTGTCCTGAACACTGACCTGAACATCGGTGGTATCAGAGTCCGAGCCTGCTGCTTGTCTTCTGGGGACCTTGTTGCTCCGCTGCTCCGGGTTCTGGTTGTCCTCCTCCATTCCTCTCTTTGGCTCTGAAATCCAGCAGCTCTCCACTGTGGCTGCTCGCTCTGTTGTGTAGACTCACTCTGGCCACTGCAAATCTCGCGATCTCGCGGTCACAACCCCCTTACTTACCGTTGCTACAATAGGATCATGAGAGAGAGAGAGAGAGAGAGAGAGAGAGAGAGAGAGAGAGAGAGAGAGAGAGAGAGAGAGAGAGAGAGAGAGAGAGAGAGAGAGAGAGAGATAGATAGATAGATAGATACTCACACACAACATACACATACATCATAAACAGGATGATAAAATGACAAATCCACATGAATAATATGGACAATAAAAGAAAAGATACTAAATAAAAAATCCACATTTCATTTCATTGTAAATATTTTGTTTATCTTGAACAATCAACAATGTTGGAAAAAAAAATATTAAAACCACAAACAATCAGAATTTACCAAAGACCAAAAAAGTAATAACAGAAAAAGAATAAATTCGAGAAGGAGTAGGCGAAAGCAAATAGCTTATTAGGTCCTGCCCCTACTTCACAATATCATATTAATACAAAACAAATAGATATGCAAATACAGCATACAGTCTTTCAGGTCTTACAATAACTTACAACAATACCTTTACATTACAATTCCCTTCCTATGTTTCGGTTTATTCCTTTCTGTATTGGTCAAGTAACGATTTCTTTAATCTATTTTTGAACTGAATGATATTATGGCTCTGTTTGATGTCATTGTTCAGTCCATTTCATAAGGTCACCCCACAAACGGAAACACACATGCTTTTAACAAGAGGTTGTTTGAACATACATTGTCCTTTTAGATGATATCACGTATGTTACATGGTAAATTATTTTCTTCAACCCTCTGAGGTCTAAGGGCCCTGACACACCAACCCGATTATCGGCCGTCGGACAGTCTGGCGAAGTCAGTGACTCGAGTCTGTTCGGTGTTTCCCCCATCCGTTGTCCGTTGGAGGAGCCGTCGGCCTTCATTTTGACCGACCTGACATGTTCAGTCGGAGACAGGGCAGTCAGGACTCACCCGGAAATGGCGAGCAGATGAGCCGCTCAAAATCTGACAAAAATCTTTTAAACTTACCTTTGTCGATCTGAAATGACGACAGATTCAGCAACTGCACGGCCTATTTCTCTCTTAAAACGTTTTCAGAAACACGTTTCGGTGAACTATTTTAGTACAATATGAGATCGTATTCTGAACAAGCCGCCATGACAGTCTGGCTGTGAATTTCCGGAGAAAAAAGAACCACGTGACGCGTTCGTCCAATCAGCTGCCGGTTTTCATTTTCTGGGAAACAATACAGAGAAGCGCCGCCTGCTGCTATGGAGACGTATTACGTTTCGCGCACACGCAGAGCGTACGCTCAAGTCGGCGTCTCCTCAGTGTGTTTTGAGGCATTTCTTTGGACCTCGGGGACCCGACTGATCAGTCCGACTGGCTTTACTGCCGACAGTCGGCCGTCTGGTTGGTGTGTAACAGCTCTAAGGGTATGTTTAGATATCTTCTTGAAATCTCCTTTTAAGGGTTTTGTGTATAACCTGTTCCGTGTCAAAATGTTCAGAACAAACTCAGCTTTCTGTAAAGTGACGCCCAAAATTGTTCCAGAGCAACGTGTAAAGAGATAATTTGGCGCTAAAGTGGACATATTTCTCAAATCTCTTGAGAAAACATACCTACACTCAATTGTTTTGGTGCTTGAAATGAGTTTACAAAAGTCTTGGTTTAACAAAAGTGGCGTAATATATGAATAAAATAGTAAATAAATGCACTGTTAGACTGCTGTAATTTCTACAGTTACGTACCACAAAATACCCAGTAAAATACCATCATTTTCTTTTCTGGTTCATTACTGTAATATGAATTGCATTATGGGTATTAACATTTCATTCACAGTGATTTACTGTATATTTTGAATTTGCGGTAGTCTGCTGTAAAACAACAGCAGTAGTGCTACTGTAGGTGAATAAGGCAGATTTAAATAATATTTTTAGTTAATGTTATAGAAGCATAGAAATAAAATGGAAAAATAAAATATCGCTATAAAATGAAATACATTTTATTTGTTATGCTTTTAGCAGTGAAGGTAATTTAAAAATGTGACATGTTGTATGTAAATTTATTATTATTAACAAGAAAGGCATTACGGATATAAATGCTTGACCGCCAGATTTGAATTCTGACCTCACAACTTCAAAAGAGTAGCGCGTAGATACTTCAAAGTCGTTGAAAGGAGTACCGGGAAGAGACTTCAAAGGAGTACCGCCCGGTTTGGTCTGTGGGCACAAGAGTCCGGTCACACACACTCCTCAAAGAGAGCTGGAGCAGCCTTACGGTAAGACCAATCTTTGCTAATTTTGTAACATTAAAATCTCTGCTCACAAGCCCTCGCAAGCGCCGATGTTAGGTTTAGGTTACCGACTTGTGTCATAGCTAGGCAAAAGCAAACTGTTAAAGTATAATAGAGTGACCAGACATCCCCGGTTTCCGGGGACAGTCCCCGGTTTCGATGACCTGTCCCCGGCTGGAGGTGTCCCCGGAAATGTCCCCGGTTTTCACTGTGATTGACAGACCCGAAATTGGAATGAAAGAAAGAAAACATTGACCAAATGTATAGTCGTGCACCCTACACACGCAGGCTCAAGACAGCCAGAGCAAGCGCCGGTCAGAGATGTAGAATGCCCATATTTTACGATGCTGAAATTACTGTTTATTTACACTGTAGTACATAGTCTGGTGGGTTTAGCGAACGCAATTTAGCGGACTTTTTATGTTTAAAAAAAGTATCTTAATCTTTAACAGAAAGGCCGACCTGCTTAGAAATCTTTTCCATAATGTTGTCAGACACTTAGAATATTAATCTGAGTCTGTCAGTGGCAAAACGAGCACTTTTATGAACACAAGCTGGACAATTGTGCTATTAACTTACTGTACATTATAGCTTGTTTCGCCGTTGCCGACTCAGCAATCTCGTTTAATACTGGACCAATGTCAAAGGAAAATATTTCCTCAATAGTTTTAATTGTATCCGATACTCAATGAGCTGTTGCAGAAACAAGCCCAGCCTGAAGCAATAAAGCAAAAGCTGTCAGATAAAGTTAGTGCAGTAAACATTACAACATTTCCCTCTGAGGTGTAGTGGAGTACAAGTATGAAGTAGCAGCAGGGGCGATTCTAGGATCAGACCTTTAGGGGGGCTCAGCCCATAATGAGAATGTGACACGGATATAGTGCATGCAAAAGTGTTAACCCCCTTGCTGTGACAAATGGTTTGCGAGAAAATGAACATTGAACTTAAATGGAATGTTATCATATTTGCATTCTGCATAAATCTCTGCACACCCATTACTCTGTGAAATATCTCACCAACTCTTCACTCAACATATGCATCAGTACAACAAGTGGTTCCCGGGTAATCCGGTTTGAAATTGCAACAAAATTTCTATATGGTCTCCAACTTTGGGCACAAATTATAATGTATTCTCAAACTATTAATGTCAGCACAGACATTTTTGTAAATTGCTTAGCCAGTGTATCCCAGCTGTGAAAAACTATTCCACCTGTGTGTGCATGGTTAAAATTCTGAAGTGCAAAATAGTTCAGGCTACAGCACAAATATTTCCATCCATAGATAAGAATAATCAAGTCTAACCTCTGAATTTGTTTTCAAAGTGCACCAGATTGATGCATTTAAACGTTAAAATAGACAACATTTTCTTACAGGGGAGCATGCTCATAGACCCCCCCTATGGAGGCTTGTGCCCCAGTGCAGCTATAGGTCTAGTGAGGGGCAGTGTCCCCATTTTAAGTTTTACAAAGATAAAAACATTACCTGTTTTGGAGGTATTTACGCTTCTGAGCTGAAAATGTCCCCGAATTTTGTCTCAGAAATCTGGTCACCTTAAAGTATAACTCCCGCCAAAATGCAACTTAGGGTCTTTTTGTGAATGTACCCAAGTCAAACTTTCGTTTAAAAGCATATTTAGGACGGAATCGCCACTTTTAAGATTTAACGTATTTTCGTTTTTGGTCAAATGGCCTTTTGAATGGGAGTGCTAGCTACTTGGGAGTGCTAGCTAGTGCTAGCTACTTTTATGCTAGCCTCAAAATAGCTATTTTTAAAACACTAAGAAGGCTCGACACAACATGAGACTTTGCTCCAAGTATCACCAGGAGCTCTACACCTTAACCAAAGCATTGAGAACATTGTTTGTGTACACAGAGTTTACTAAAAAGAAAGGTTTTGAGCAACTCACTGTAGCTGTTGTTCTTCCGGTCGCCGTCTATCGAGCCAGTCAGAAATAGTCGAGGGAGGAGAGTAAAGATGGAGAGCTCCTAAAGCTTAGTTCAATATAAATGTACGGAAAATTTGTTGTTTTGTCGTTAGTGAAACACAATGTTTCCTTGTAGTTGAAAAAGGAGCCTCATAAGAATGACATTTCCTCCTATGGAGTCCGTTCATTCGCATTCGGAGATCGACTCTTTTGGACTGGGAAAATGGCGGATAGCGTAAACAGCAACTGCTAAAGTGAGTTGCTCAAAACCTTTCTTTTTAGTAAACTCTGTGAACACAAACAATGTTGTCAATGCTTTCGTTAAGGTGTAGAGCTCCTGGTGATACTGGGAGCAAAGTCTCATGTTGTGTCGAGCCTTCTTAGTGTTTTGAAAATAGCTATTTTGAGGCTAGCATAAAAGTGCCGCTAGCACTCCCATTCAAAAGGCCATTTGACCAAAAAACGAAAATACGGTACATCTTAAAAGTGGCGATTCCATCCTGAATATGCTTTTAAACGAAAGTTTGACTCTGGTACATTCACAAAAAGATCCTAGGTGGCATTTTGGCGAGAGTTACGCTTCAACTAGTTTAATTATACCCCATGGTGAGGATTAGCTATAATGACGACGTTCGGTAAAGCTAACAACTCATTTTACATGCGCTGTTCAGGACATCTTTTTCACTTGTCAGACCACCATTATCTTTGTCTGAATTAAAATGTAACCCATATTTTGGAAGTTTAACGTCAGTAACTTCTTGCTTTTGAGCTTGCTGTTGCCGTATTTTGGCTAACATTACCTCTGCTTAATGTTAATGTTATATTCCTGATTCTGTTGATTGGTTTGTCAGTGTTTTAGCATGATTAAGCAAAACTTATTACCGCGTTTATATTAACCTAACATTAGCGGAGGTAATGTTAACATTAAACCGTTACCTCTACAGTTGCCCATCTAGTTTTAATAGCATCTAATGTTAACATTACATTTAAAAAAAAAAAAAACACCCACTCTACAAGTTGTGTCGGGTGACAGGGAAAGCTTCTTTAAAAAAGGCAATCTGATTGGTCTAGACATGATCAATCTGATTGGTCTAGACATGTAGAATGTGTTCTAATCAGCATGACAGAAGTACAAAAACTATTTTAGAAACATTTGTATTCATAAAAATAAATCAGGAACACACAGAAACTCGCCAACATATTGCGTTTCAAACCTGCGGCCGCCTTGATCTGGTGAGGTTACCGTTGCCCACGTGTGCATGTCACAACCCCGTACTAAACCACGCCCCTCTTAGTTACTGTTGCTACAATAGAGGGTTTTCACCGACGTCACGTTCTGGGCGTTAACCTGGATGCGCAGCCATATTGGAGGCACTCTGTGTAAACAACTGAGTGGAGTAATGGAGTATTGTGCACTTTGGATACTTTAATACTTTAAACTTAAAACGCGTCTAAGATGCAAAGGCATGGAAGCACTCGGACCACAAAAAAAGGCAGAAAGAAGTCGAAATTACAGTTTACTGGCGGTGCAGATCCCTACAAGTTGGCTCCCTCTTCTTGGACCCATGGCGACCTGGTGATTCTTCCTTCAGTCAACTACCTGGTTTTCTCGTCGAGCCCATACACAGCAGAAGACCTTAAATCCTACAAAGGTTTGGAGGCTTATAACCAGATGGTGTGTGGATGGGTGAGGGAGACGCAGTACCAAGTCATTAACGACCGTTGTGTTGTGAAGCCAAAGTAATGCAATAACGTCTTTAATCAACCTAATCTTAACTGTATGATATCATTGCGATACTCAAGGTGTAGCCAAGTGACTCTCAATCGTTTATTTTCATTTCAAAGACCGAACAAGACTGATTTTTCCCTCGTAGATCCTGGTTGAGCTTTGCCAAACACAAGCGCCTCCTTTCCTCTGATAACTTCTGGCATTCCTCTCCCTGGTTTTTAATAACTTTTGGAAGTCGATAATATTCCAAATGTTTTTCTGGGTCTGACCTATTGGTACAACCTAAAACACGGCAATAATTAACCATTTTCCTTGACGCCATTCGGGATCTACTTCAGTGCCTGTGCTTTGTTGCGATGCGGAGTACCTCCAACATGGCGACTTCGGGTCTGATGACGCGTCGTGAAAACCCTCTATAACAGGACCGCCAGAAATCCCCAACAACTCTAATCATCATAATTAAATGAAGAAATACCAACATCCCAACATCTCCTGTTACTCTGTGATTAACCAGATAAACTGACATGCTGTTGGAACAATAAACATTTTACCTACAAATTAATCATTTGCTATAAAATCTACAATTGTGTAAATAATATATTTTATACTGGTGTAAGATATTAAATGATGTTGAATCCAATCACATCAGGACTCAGTCTTAAAACAGTGTTCATGCTGAGAAGGCCAAATACAACAGCTCAACAAATACAGATAATGGAAACAGTTTGAATGAGAGCAAAATGATGTATTATACATTTTATTGTATATTTGTTAATGTATTATAGTAGAGCCTTTGTGTGTGTGTAATAATACAATAAATGTTTTTTTTTTTTACATTTGCTGTACATAAATTGGTGACATTTGTCTCTGCTTTAAACCATAATAAACTATTTTCAATAATAAGTAAATTACTGAAATGTACAAACTAGGAAATTGGTGAAAATGAGACAAAAGTAATTAAACTCAAAAGTAACCGAAGAGTTAACAGGACTAATCCAATACTTATAGATATATAGATATAGATAATAATAAATGCATTGCATTGTTAATCTACTTATTCTAGTCATGTTAACTCTTTAGATTAGACTGGTCACTGGGTATGTTGTATAACAGACATTTAACATGTCAATTTACAGCACATATTATAGATCATACCCCAAATTGCCGTTGTATTACATCATCAGTGTCTTTGCTTTCAGTCTGAACAAACATTAACAGATTAAAAACCACATTCAGTCAGAGAGAATCAAAACAGTGAATATAAAATGTCAAAGATTATTGAATGAAAAGTCCACAAAGGAAGAAAATATGATAACTATAAAACAATAATTAGAGAGCAAACAATTCAAAATGGCCAACTTCCAGCTGGGCGGAGCTAATGAAAGTAAATTGGAAATATGTCCGTAATGATGAGAGGAATATTTGTACCAATATTTGTGAATATTGGAGCATATATGTCCAAATTAAGGCTTTCCACGCATTAGGGGGCGCTCATTAAACAAGCATCGACTTACTTACACCTCACTTTGCACCGGCTTTGTAATGTATAATAATACAACTTAAAGGGATATTTCACCGCCGGAAAGCTGAATACATCTTTAACCCTTTAAGCGCCAAAGTCGCAAAATTGCGACATGACGGCGTACTGAATCAAACAGCTGTTTTCTCTGAATAGAGTGTTATGTCATTCATACTCCCCTCCACTAGTTGGCAGACATCCCGTACTTAGACCTTCGCTCAGAAATACGTCATGCTTCAATGCAAAATGTTCGAGAAAATCCCATCCAAACGTGACTTTTTTTGTCAAAAGCGACTAGCGACTTTTGTGGTGTTATTGGAGACTTTTGTGGTTTGTGGCTACTATATGGCACAGTAGTCATCATTTTGAACTGTTGGTTTTACCATATACAGTTTTCCTGTCCATTTGTTAGGCTTTGTGGTTGGGTGGGGTTTCAATATTGTTCATATTGTCTCTGTACTGTATAATAATAATGATAATAATGAAGAAGAGAAGAAAAAAGAAAAGAAAAAGTGTCCTCCAATAGCGTGGTGGTGGGTAAAAAAAAAAAAAACTAAACTAAATAACGCCTACTGTTTACATGAGTTTTGTGGTGTAGTAATAGTTGTAGTTTACGACTGTTGGCTTACAATTGACTTTTTCCCTGTTCATTTGATATGTGGACAACATAACAAATGGATGGAGGGGGTAAATCTGATGAAATAAGTTCAACTCTCTTCTAAAATATCAGGAATTTCATGGAAATTACATAATCCAATATGGCCGCCGCCATATGACGTCATAATATGCAAATTAGATGGGAAAATTTACTCCCGAGATAAACGTTAGGTCATTCTCAATATTTGTCTCATTTACACTTTGTCTCTATCTCAAACCACTTTCAAGCCAGAACCTTCTGAAATTTAGGTGTCAAAATCTAGTATTTTTAAAAATAATACCCGGCGCCTAAAGGGTTAAATTGGGTCACTTATTTGTATAAATGTTAATTCTTTTTTGAAATTGGTGCCTTCTAGGCCGAGAAAAGCCAGGAAATGTGTTTTTGGCTCATGTGGATGAAAGACACCAAATCCCAGAATGCACTTGCTTCGCTGCTCTGAGTCCACTCCCAAGCCACGCTTACCGTTTAAAGACAGACAGACAGACAGTGAGACGGTCAACTCAACTCAACTGTGTTTTGTCATTTCAACCATATACACAAAACAACGTTTCACCGTGGCTCAAGTGGTTACACAATAATAATAATAATAATAATAATAACTTAAATTGGTACTTATGTACTTACTATTGTATTCTGTATTCTTGTATTGAATGTGAAACTGTATGTTGTCTTACACCCTTATGCCTTTCTTGGCCAGGTGGCCGTTGCAAATGAGAACCTGCTTTCAACGGCCTACCTGGTTAAATAAAAAATTAAATTCCTGTATAGTCTCACAATGCTAAGGGGTTTTGGTTTGTGCGCCAACTTTCTTGAGTTTTCGAGTGTATAAAGGGCGTCAAAAATGTGTTCAAAAGCTAAAACTCTAAACTATCTATCTACAGTATCTATCCTTTTAGATTCAAGCCAGCAATGCAGTGTAGCGCCACCCTTTCAGCATTCACACAGCATATTTTCCATGATATATGGAAAATATGTGACATGCCATGAGTTTGAGCATCCCAAGCCCCTCAAAAATGCTAATGTTAATTATCCTATCGAAAACAATTAGTTTACTCCCACTTTTAGTACCAGGGACCACTAATAACTATGTATGAGGCAGACAAAAACAATAATGGGAACGACAATGGGAATCTGTAATAAATCATGGGGAAGTAGCATAATATGTAGTCGTAGCCACGGTAACATACATGCTGTTCAGAAGATAAAGTTACAGCTGGTCAGCCTTCAATGTGGAGAGAAGCTCAGAATAGAACAATACAGCTATCAGGGCATGAGGAGGAGGCAGGAGGAAACAGCTTGGCTCTGAAACATGTTCACAACGAGGCAGTGTGAATGCGCTGGTGGACTTTAAGGCTATTATCACGAGAAAACGTTTTCCCACACTGTTCACACCAATATGGCTTCTCTCCAGTGTGAACACGTCGGTGGACATTAAGGTTACTACCCTTAGAAAAAGTTTTCCCACATTGTTCACAGCTGTACGGCTTCTCTCCAGTGTGAACACGTTGGTGAGTTCTAAGGGTACTCCTCCCAGAAAAGATTTTCCCACATTGTTCACAGCTGTGCAGCTTCTCTCCAGTGTGAATGCGTTGGTGAGATTTAAGGCTATTCAGATGTATGAACGCTGCCTCACATTGATCACAGCTGTACGGCTTCTCTACACTGTGAACACGTCGGTGGACATTAAGGTTACTATTCTTAGAAAAAGATTTCCCACATTGTTCACAGCTGTACGGCTTCTCTCCAGTGTGAACACGTTGGTGAGATTTAAGGGTACCCTTCTCAGAAAAAGATTTCCCACATTGTTCACAGCTGTACGGCTTCTCTCCAGTATGACTACGTTGGTGACACTGAAGGTGACTCTGTTGTATGAACGCTGCCCCACATTGATCACAGCTGTGCAGATTCTCTCCAGTGTGAATGCGTTGATGGATTTTTAGGATACTCTGTCGTGTGAAAGCTGCCCCACATTGATCACAGCAGTACGGCTTCTCTCCTGTGTGATCTTTCTGATGAATCTTTAAATACCATAATCTTGTGAAGGATTTGTCACAGTGCTGACAGTGGTGACGTTTGGGTCCCTCTCCTCCTCTCTGTTTCTATAGCAACAGACAAACAGAGAGAGAGTTAGTGAACAACCTTCTTTGAAGCCTAGACATGCTCTCACACAATTTTCACTCTTCATACAATCATTTTATGCCAAAATGAAGGAACATTTGTGCTGGTTGCTGACAATGTTATTATGGAAGCAACTGTACTTTTCATAACTTGTTGTACATTTCACAGGAAATTTTCCCCATTGAAATGAGTGGAGACAATGTTCAAAACTGAAACATTTGTCTCTTTCAGTGAGAAACTCCATTTAAACTTTAAAATAATACAAACATTTCATACATTCTGAGTATTATTAAACTTTCAAATCCCATTAAAACTTTTTGATACACATACATTTATGTTATGTCAAAACGGAGGAAAGGTTGTAGGCATGTTACTAGGGGTGTCACGATTCTCCAAATCCTCGATTATATTACATTTTCAATTCTAAGGTCACGGTTCGATTCGATTCACGATTTTTACTTTTTTTTGTAAAGCACAGGTTGGTATGCCATTTTTAGACTAGACTTGTATGTAATATAATATCTGACCTTTGTTCGCAATGTACCATATTACATTGTTAAATTTAAAACATGTATTAACAACATAATGTAACAATGAATTACAATAACAATAACTTGACAATTTGTCAACAAAGTAAAAAACAAAAAAAAAAAAGATTATCGACAATCTTGATGGCAGACGCTTCAAACTACATGGAGTTTGGTGTTTGAAGCCCCCAACGTCGTCTTCCAGGCAGCGCTGCCTGGAAGGCACTAGGATTAGGCAATGGTTATGGCTAGGTGCCTTGAAGATGATGGTCGCAGCGCTGCCTTGAAGGCTTAGTTGGGGCCTTAAAACACCATCGAGCCAGCACAGCAGCTGAGCAGACCGATAAAAACAAAGAGGGCGACTCGGCAGTCCGCTAACTTGTAGCTCTCTCTAATATAACCAATATAAGCTGCTCTGTTTAGGCTACAAAACGTGCATGCAGGCTGAAATTCAACCGTGCGGTTTTGTTGGGATAACGCTATAAGCAGAAGGAATATCCGCTAGCTGCTAGGTTAATGTGCAATGGTAAACACACAGAATATGGTACACGCACATAGCAGAGTTGCAAACTGTGGCTTTTTTGTCGACAACGCGAACATTGTCAACTCACTGGAAATTAGGGCTGAACGATTAATTGCATTTGCGATAATATTGCGATATGTTAAAACGCGATTTCCTAATCGCAAAGGCTGCGA
This sequence comes from Sander lucioperca, assembly GCF_008315115.2. Lineage (NCBI taxonomy): Eukaryota > Metazoa > Chordata > Actinopteri > Perciformes > Percidae > Sander > Sander lucioperca. Next base: position 19,139,837 of record NC_050189.1, read on the forward strand.
TTTGGTCACATGACTCGCGAGAGCAAATCAGTCTGCACTCCGCAGAGAAAGCATCAACTTAGCACGCTAACGCTACGCCGTACCTTGAGCTTATTTCTGTCATTCAAACAACTCTGAGTTGTAGTTTAAAACTTTTACAGCCATTTTAATAAAATGAAGGGTTTTATTCGGGCTCGAGTCCATACGTGCAGTTAATGGATACAGACACGCAGAACTGAAGGCTCAGTAGGCAACGATTAGCTCTGATTAGCGGTTAGCTCCGGTTAGCGGTTAGCTCCGTTATAAAGATATGAGTGGAGGAGCTGCCACTGAGAGGGGTAACAACCAGACTCTGATAAATGACGTTCGGGGAGCTTTCACAGCAGCATGGCCGCGGTGTTTCAACAGTTTTATTAGTACAGTTAATCCCACGGCAAGAACACCAGCAACTAGCTAACGTAACGATAGCCTCTCTGAACAAGAGCACACGGCAGCACGCAACTTCACGAGGGGGAGGGGCTGGAGGCAGCTCCTCTCTGTGCACTGTAAAAAAAAAATACTCGTGTGTGTGTGTGTGTGTATAGATATATACTATATTTTTACTTATTTAACTGTCTAGTGTGTAATTGTGTCTTCATACTATAAATTATTATATTATTCTTTGTTGAATAATACAGAAGACAAAGAGCTTAAAAAAATAATCGAATCGCAATATTTGGGGAAAAAAATCGCAATTAGATTATTTTCAAAAATCGTTCAGCCATACTGGAAATCCAAAATACTTCCACACTTTCAAACACTTCAGTGAAAGATGAGGGAGCTCAAGTTCTGTCGATGGGTCTCCAGCATCTGCAGTTGCCATGCTATCTTTTGATTGGCTCTAGCTAAGTTACAGGAGGTTGACTGACTTGCAGCACTTCAACATGTTTTTTCCGCTTGACTGGACGTGACATGGGGGCGTGGCAGTATCGACGATTCCATTTTTTTTATTCGATATTCAAGATTGTGGCTTAATTTCGATGACACACTTACATGTTACAATTTTTTTTATTAATATTGATATTTGCATAATCAGCATGTCTTCTCCTCTTCATAACATTGTGGCAAATTAGCTATGTTGCATAATTTAACCCTTGTGTGGTGTTCATATTTTTGCTACACAGCCAATGTTCCCGGGTCTGGTGGACCCACCACATTATTAGGCTTTTAAAATCAATACCGCCATAACAATTTATGTATAAATACTGAATAGATGTTTACTATAGCTCAATTACCAATGATATATACATCATTTATGGTTCATATTTGCCATTTACCCCTGTGAGATCACATTTATGATCATTTTTGTTTGTTTGTGAGAAAACCAGGAAATTCAATTATAAAAAAAAATAGAAACAAGATTTTTGATCATTATTGGTGCTTATTTCTTAGAACTTAATCAGAACAGGAGAAAGTGCTTGAAATGTAACAATTTTGTAACTTTGTGTGGGAATAGCAGGTGCAGAAAGACAACATAATTTAATAGCACATACATTTAAATACACTCGGGTGTGCAGTCTTATGTAGAGATGCACCGATTCCGATTTTTCATTGAGTTTGAACTGCCGATACCGATTTTAGCCGATTCCATATTTTCTAAACACCTTACAGCACACATATATATTTATTTTCTATCTTTTCTTTAATAGAACATTTTACATTTTTTGAACAGACAATCTATCACTATAAAATATAACTATATTAATTACTCCTGGTGTGGGAAATTCACTGCATTTCGCTGTCTTTGTACTCTGCACAATGACAATAAAGTTGAATCTAATCTAAAAATAATTAAATCACACATCTAAAGTGCAATGTTATGGAAGAACCATTTCCTTCTTTTCACTTCCAATATCCAACTAAAGAAATGTGATATATTTAGCTAAACTTCTGTATGAAAACAGGGAAAACAGGTAATGGCAATAAAATAATATATAAATAACAAATAAAAATAAAATAAATATAGTCTTGCAGTATAAAGATATTTCTCAAAACACACACACAGGCCTGTTTAAACGTCAATAGTAACGTTACCTGAAAACAGCGTGTAGTTCCTTTTTTTAGCAAGTTTGCTTCATGTGTCATTGTGCATAAATATGAACACTACCGTTGCTGTCAGCGGGCTTATCTGCCAACGTTAGCAAACGTTAGCCACCGACGGTTACCTCGGAACAATCCAGCAAATAGACGGTACCCTAGTGTGCCGTTACCTGAAACAGATGATTTAACGTCACCGCTAGGGGTGGGGGGAAAAAAATCAGCATAGTATCGCGATATTTTTTGTGGCAATACTGTATCGATACACAGACGCCAAGTATCGATCTTTTATGATATATGTGTTGGTCAGTTTGTCTGCCTGATAATCCCATTTTGCAGCAATGAAATTGAAGTGAGATGAACAAACAGAGAAATTTATCTTTTTAGATAAAAACAGATGTTGACAAAGTTTACTTGTGGGGACATAATTTCAAATTGGGAAAAATTTGAAGTTGGAAAAAAGGTAATTAATTGCAATATATCGCAGAATATTGCAATATGTTAAAAATCGCAATAATATCGTATTGTGACATAAGTATCGTGATGATATCGTATCGTGAGGCCTCTGGTGATTTCCCACTTCTAGCCACCGCTTATTTTACACACAGTTTAACAACATAACTAAATGCTGAGGGGAGATTACTACATTTTTAATGTTGTTTTGAGCGGTATGCATCCCCACTAACCTGGAAACCGTTTTAAACCGTAACGTTAGTACAGCGTGGCGGAGGAATACACACACAGTCTCCTGCAGAGGGGAGTCCGAGGCAGAGGGACCGTCACCGCAGCGTTCGGCTGACTGTTCGCCTGAGATCAGTAGAGCAGACGGCTCTGCAGAGCCGTGTATAATTACGACTTTATATATATTTACGCGGCGGTGCGTGTGCACGTGCGATGCTGATGTTGCGTGATGTTAATCATGCGGCGCCCGAGTGCATTTGACCGGCATAAAATCGGCATATACCAGACTGACCTGCCGGTCTCGTGAAAATCGGCCATCATTGCTCTTTGTTAACCAAAATGCACAATATTGAGTCACGATGACAATCATCGACACTGGAAGTTTACAAAAAGTGAATGAGGGCAGCAGTGTCATTGCCTTCAAACTGTAAATATAGACTTATTCAGGCCTTACTGTATAATAACTACGAATTATTAGAGTGCAAATCCAACTAAATGGAGTGAACTCGTAGTTGTTGATGAAGAACAGGGTTTTTTTTGTTTGTTGTTTGAATTAATCATTACAATGTATATATGATTAATACACTATTTGTAAATGTGTTTTTTTCTCTATTTTTCTGGGGCCAGCGGAGGAAAAAAGTTATGTTGGACCCTGAGTATGGCCGTGAGGTTTAAACGTAGCAAAATATATTCGTTTTTAAACCAAAACATAAGTAAATGTAGCCATAGTATCATGTTAGTAACATGTTAAATAGTGTTAGGCAACCCCTCAGGCTTACAGAAAGAGTTTGTTGGCAAATTGTGTGTGTTTTCTGCTGCGTTTGTTAAGCATAATATTAGCAAATATAAATCAGCCTATTGTGCAAAAACACATATTGTTGATATGCTTACTGGCCTATAGGTGAGGTAGTCACTAAGGTAGCCATCCACAGATACAGTTCATCGTAAGAACTCGCTGTGCCACATATGTGTTTAATATTAAAACATGATTTATAAAATCATGCCAAAAACTGAGTTCAATGGCTTAGTATTTTATGCACTAAACGTGTCTATGTGTATGTAACAGGGGGTCCCTGACCCTCTCTCTGAGTTAAGGGGTCCTTGGCTTAAAAACCGTTGAAGACATCGAGTGGTCAGAACCCCCGTACCAAGATGGCGACGAGAGAGACGCATCTCATGAGACGGTCCTATATCTACGTGTATTAGGGCTTTGACTTTTGCCCAAAAATCATATTTGAAGTTCGTTTGTTTATGAATATTAATATTCGAATATTTATTAATAATATTTTGACCATTAAATGCATTCAGTAAGGCTTATATTGGTATCAAACTTCGTATATGTTCTGTCCACCAGAGGGCAGTGTATCCGTCAGTAGGCGTGCAATGATGTTGTTAGAAGAAAAACACACTGCCACCACTGGTTTTTAAATTAAAAGTCAGACCCTGGATTAAACACAAACAATATGCTTTCAACAGGAAGGTCGGATATTTCACCGTAGCCTACGTAAGTGGTCTGATGTTCATACTTTTGCGCTGGTGTGTGCGTCGAGCTGTGTGTGTGTGGGGAGTGTGTGTTAGAGTGAGAGAGTGACGGTGATTACCGGTAGCTTCAGAGCGAGTAGCGACTCTATAGTCTTAGTGAGAGAAACTAAGTGTGTCCTCTGTTCTTTCTGACCACGGTGGGACATCCGGAGCAGGAAAAGTTAACCCTCTCCTTGATTTTACGTTGTTTACGGAGAAAGAGAACCAGGAAATGAGTCGGGGGGGAATGCGCTACCAACCCACGGCCGAGCGACGTGTAGTTACATTTTGAAATGCGTGAAAAAGCCTCGGAATCTGAATTGAAAACAAGGTTTACAAGTAAACACATTTACAAAAAAATAATGCCCATAACAAGTTCGAAATTCGAATATTAAGGGCTGCCTAATATTTGTTTGAATATCAATATTTTTTTAAATATTCAAATTATATTCGAATATCGAAGTTCGGCGTCAAAGCCCTAACGTGTATATACATATTGGTAAATTTTGAGATTTTAGGAAACTCGTGAAAAAGGTTGTGAATACGACAAGAGGGGGCGTTTATACGAACTCTTCTCATCAACACGACCCCACAACAACAACACTGAAAAGAGATACAACAAAAATATTTATTAATTTAATAATTAAATAATAGTAGTGTGTCCAAACTTACCTCAATGACAACTTGTCTGCTGCTGGTTGTACTACAGCACTTTTCAAAAATAAGCATACTCATAATTTTGGGGAACTATTTTTTGCCAAAAACATTTAATATTTTAACATTTAAATAGAGTCAGATCTACCTCACACATAATTAGTGTTGGTTGTACTACAGCACTTACTTTTTCTTAAATAATCACAAGCATAATTTTGGGGAATACTTATTGCTAAAAACATTTAAAACTTTAATAATTCCAAAGATAAGTGTTTCCATACTTACCTCACTATAACTGCTCACCTAATGGCTGAACTATAACCATGCAGAACAAAAAAAAAAAACAATATCACATTCATTCATTCATAATCAACAATGTTAATTTTCATGTAGAAAATAATTTCAGATCTGTATTAATAATGCTAATGGTAGGGCTGCACAATATATCTTTTTTCATCGTCTTCGCTATATCAACTGGCACAATATACATATTGCAAAAGGTTGCGACATATCATGATTGTTTGTGTTAGTTGAAAGAAAATATCAGTAGATATACCCTTTTTAGTAGTACCTGTCATTGTCAATTCAATGTTCAATAAACAAATGTTAGAAACAGATCTGGGCGATATGGAGAAAATCAAATATCATGATATTTTTGACCAAACACCTCAATATCGATACCGCAACGATATTGTAGTGTTGACTATTGGTGCTTTCACAAAATATTTACACAATGAGTAAATAAATAATCTTCAGTAATGTGGATATAATGACTAAGTGGGTAAAGGCAAATAATAGAACAATTACACCAGTCTGGTAAGTTCAGAAAAGTACATAACCTTACTGTAACGCAGCCTTTAAAACCAGGAAAAGACAACAGTTATGCCATATTATGATATTACAATATCCAAAATCTAAGATGATATCTAGTCTCATATCACGATATCGATATATTGCCCAACTCTAGTTAAAAACAGATTATTGTGTTTTAAATTCAACAAGCAATTTGTTGTATTTGTATTTATTTATTTATAAAAGGACAACACACATTAATCAACATTTCTGTAAATGTGCCAGTGTTAGCCAGCCGGCTAATTTTCAACTATAGTCCTTTGGCCAGATGATTTTAGACCAGAGCAGCAACAAGCAGCAAGATTTTAGTGCATGTTAAACTACACAGACAGAAAATCAACGAGACATTAGTACAGATTAAACTACA